>NW_021246502.1:0-1496 GCF_002162155.2 Triticum dicoccoides | reverse complement strand
AGCACCAAGTTTCGATCTAGGCATAGATGATTTGCACACAAGATCTGCAGACAACACAACACATCAACATGTTGGGTCAAGCACATTTACAGAGCATGAGTTCAAGGAACTCCCAGTACATAACCAGCCAATCATCGATATAACCGATGATGATTATCTGTTGGAGGTTGAAGGCATGGACGAACCGTGTGTTCAAGCAGAAGGAAATGCGTACCAAACACCTGAAAAAAGTTGCAACCAAGGAGAAGTGGGGTCAGGCAGCAAGGTTTACAGCAGTAGTAGTTCAGGAGAGATGCATCCACATCAATTTTAGAGAAGGATTATCAAGCGACCTCCTTGCAAGAGGTCACCTTTCATTGACTATAATGAGAAGAAAGTCTACATGTCCAAACCCGAAGCAAATAGATTGTATGCATCAGTTATTTTGCATGGAAGAATTAATGAAGAAGAGTCACCAGATGTGGATACCAGGTATGACAGTATATCACATTTTTCCCCCAGGCAAGGTCTGTCATGTTATCCAGGCAATTCAAACTGTTTTTAAAAGCAAGCCATTTATAGAATCAGGCAACTTGGCTTAGTGTGAAATTCTTATTTTTTGAAGTAGTTTATCCTTTTGATATGCAAATGCCCCTATGTGTTTCCCCTGAGTTGGTATGGTGGTAGGCAATTCATGGAATGATTTTGTGAGCTGAATGCCTCTTTTTTTCTTCCCATGCAGCGCAAGGGTAATTGAACATGGCAAATACTTTGTTACGGTGAGGGAGCTCGCAAACTCAATGAAGAAAGAAGGTTTTGTCTTGAGCCATGTAATGGAAGTTGGTATACAGAATATAATGATGAGCTTGCCACCAGACTCAAAGAAGCTCGTGATGCCCGTCAGGTTCTCGGTAAGAAAACGCGAAGCAACTAATAGTGTAGTTTTGCGTTTTTTTTCTTTTTTTCATAAAAGGTCATGTTCATGTCTGTACTTTTTACATCAGGTTCAGATGCTAAACATGGAATTGATCGGCAAGGAGCTCATTTCCCGGTTCAAGAAGTCGAATCGCTTGGACCGTAAAGACATGGTAAGTTAATGGTTCCTTTACTTTTTACCAATGCATTTTTTATATATGACTTTTTATGCTAAAACTTTTGCTCACACAAATGTAAATATTTCTTAAGGTGGGGGGTGGGGGGGTGGGTGGTGTGTTGTGTGGTGGGCTAGTTGACTACACTCATGAAAATTTGCTTCTATGTGCCAAGTTGCTTACATTTTTTGCACAACTTGCCTGCGCATTTTTGGCTGGTTTTGCTTACACAAGTAGATAAGTTGCCTATGCATCTTCTGTTTTTGGAAAATTACTCACACTAGTACAAAACTGGCATGTGCATTTTTGCATCTTCTTAATTGCTTTTTTATGTGGCAAGTTGCTTACATTTTTTGCACAAATTGCCTGTGCATTTTTGGCTGGTTGCTCACACAAGCAGATAATGCATTTTCTGTTTTTGTCAAG
>NW_021246501.1:0-608 GCF_002162155.2 Triticum dicoccoides | reverse complement strand
AATTCTCTAGTCACCATCACTAAGTTACTAGAACTTCGTGATGAACTATAGTATGCAAGGGATGACGAAATCAATTCCCGAGCTCTTCGTGATGTTGAAATCGACGAAGGTAGAAATCAAGAAAGAGCATCAAGTATTGATGATTGACAAGACCACTAGTTTCAAGAAAAGGGCAAAGGGAAGAAGGGGAACTTCAAGAAGAACGGCAAGCAAGTTGCTGCTCAAGTGAAGAAGCCCAAGTCTGATCCTAAGCCTGAGACTAAGTGCTTCTACTGCAAAGGGACTGGTCACTGGAAGCGGAACTACCCCAAGTGATTGGCAGATAAGAAGGATGGCAAAGTGAACATAAGTATATTTGATATACATGTTATTGATGTGTACTTTACTAGTGTTTATAGCTGTTGGGGAACGTAGCGGAAATTCAAAATTTTCTACGCATCACCAAGATCAATCTATGGAGAAACCAGCTACGAGTAGAAGGAGAGTGCATCTACATACCCTTGTAGATCGCTAAGCAGAAGCGTTCAAGTGAACGGGGTTGATGGAGTCGTACTCGTCGTGATTCAGATCACCGATGATCCTAGTGCCGAACGGACGGCACCTCCGCG
>NW_021246500.1:0-2161 GCF_002162155.2 Triticum dicoccoides | reverse complement strand
TGTCTGGATGGTGTATCTTGGAAGAATCTTCCACCTCTGGGAGAGATGTGGATGGTTAATGAGCTTGGTGAAGAGTATCAGGGTTGTAGTATCTCAGCTCCAACCTTCCATAATTTGAAAAGTCTAAAATTAAGTAGGATATCTTGGTTAGAAAGATGGGTAGGAAATGGCGCTTGCCCTTTATTTTCTCACCTGGAAGAGATCACCATTAAAGATTGCTCTGAACTCATTGAGTTGCCGTTTTCAGATCCTCCTACTTGCTGCTGTCAAGCACAGCGGGAGGAAAGAACAAGCTGGTTTCCGAGACTATTTGCAACTGCCTGAAAGTAGCATCATTGCCTCCTATCCCTTGGCGGACTGGCGCTCCGTGCTCTGCTCAGATAGAGAGAATGGGGCCAGGTATTGAGCGGGTGGTTTACTCAACAAAACACGGATTATAATTAAACTTGAATATTGCGGGAAAGGGTGACCAGAGTGACGTGTTCTGGAGTGGGTTGAATTTCTCTAATCTAACTGATCTGGATGAGCTGCGGTTAGACAAAATCCCTCCCTTGCCACTGGATGACTTCCAGGTGCTAACATCTCTGAAGAGGATTGCGATTTATTCGAGCAGTATTGTCTTGCCACAAGTCGATGGTTTGTGTCATGGCATATACCGGTTTCCAGTTGAAGACCTCCGTGGTCTGTAGGAATATAACTGGGTTGGGTGTGGTGGAGGATGCACAAACTGTTTCCGGAGAGGAAGAAATAATGGCAGCAGCGGCAGAAGGACTGCTGCTCTTGCCTCGACAGCTGCAGGAGCTGAAGATTTATGGTTACTCAAAAATGAGCTTACTCCCCAATCCACTGCACGACGACGACCACCATGCAGCAGGAGAAGGAAGGGGAGGGGGCCTCCAGCGTCTTCACTCCCTCCGTTGTACGTAAGCAAATGCCTTGAGTTCCTCTCCTCCTATTCGTCTCCGTCCTCTTTTTTTCCCTTTCCCAGCCTGTCTGCAATACCTCTCCCTACGCGGTGATGTCTGTTTGCGGACCCTCTCAAACCTCACCTGTCTGACCGAATTATTCTCGAGTATAAGTGAGGTTTCAAGAGAAGAGGGCTTATGGCCTCTCCTCACCCTCGACCGCCTCACACAGTTAGCCCTCTATACTGAATCCAATTTCTTCGCCCATTCCGATCCACGGCCGCATGACACAGACGAGTTTTCCTGTTCCACCAAGCTCTTCGACCTAAGTACGAACCCCAATTCAGGAGTCCTTGTTGTGCCTATCTGTGGCCTCCTGTCGTCCACTCTCACCAGATTGGCCCTCGATTTTGACGAGGCGGAGCTCTTGACAGAGGAGCAAGAGGAGGCTCTTCAGCTCCTCACCTCCCTCCAGGAACTCCAATTTTCAAAAGGAGTCAAGCTGCAGCGCCTCCCTGCGGGGCTACACAAGCTTATCAACCTCAAACAACTACTCCCTCTGTCCCATAATATAAGAATGTTTTTGACACTAGTGTAGTGTCAAAAACATTCTTATATTATGGGACGGAGGGAGTAATTATCAAGACGTGTTGCGCCATCCAGTCGCTTCCCAGCCTTCCAAGCTCTCTGCAGGAATTAGAGATCGAAAAGTGTTTCGCCATCCTGGCACTACCCAACAGCCTCCCGACTTCTCTGGAGAAGTTGAAGATCGAAAGCTGTGCTGCCATCAAGTCGTTGCCCAAGGATGGCCTTCCAAGTTCAATGCGGGAGTTATATGTCAGTAACTATGGTAACAGTGAGCTAAAAAGGGAGTGCCGCAAGCTAATAGGAACCATCCGATAGTCAGAATCTTCTGACCAATCCAAGGTACGTAACGAACAAATAATCACTTCCCGCAATAATCTTTGTACTCATTCCTGGTTCCTATTCCTGTGACATTTTGATTCCTACAATTCGTAGGCATCGAAATATCTCGTTTTGGCTAATTTGTTGGTTAATCCAAATAATGTACTTGTTTTAATATAATGTGCAGGGTTCTGTTTTGATTTGTATATTCTTCTATCCTCCTAGAATGCTCTCCATTCAATCAAGGTCTCCAGTTGCTAGCATGAAGCATGACAGTCTCAGTTATCTTCCATCCTGTACATACCGAAAAAGGCTTTCGCCCCGCTTTATAAATAAAGCAAACCGCCACA
>NW_021246499.1:0-1786 GCF_002162155.2 Triticum dicoccoides | reverse complement strand
ATTTAATATCCTGTGTAGGAATACGTTTGTGGGTTTTACATGTCCGTGTAGCCCATTTGCACATGTTAGCTTTTTTTAAATTTGTAACTTATAATCACAGTAATAAAAGTAAATTTATAATATTCGCTTGTTATAGATATTTTACGGACAAATATTCACTTATTTACATGTGGATTATATTTGAAACATTTAGTAAATATAAAATTATTAATTGTAGTAAATGTAAAAAAATGTACCTCATGGAATACATTTAAATTATACAAAATTATGAATACAAACATTTATATTAACAATCACTTGTGATACCTTCCGCTCATGGCATATATTCTTAATTTCTATATAATTGAAAAATATATAGATGCATATATTTATAAGAATAATTAAAATTTTGACTTTTTCCTAATTATTAGTATTTTTAATTTACACAAAAGATTTATAAAAAAAATTATGAATTATGAAAATGTGCATATAATTATTGCAGCATACTGCAGCCATTTAAACCACACGGGTGTGTTCAGTTATAATATATTGCGTCATTATCTTTGTTGGGCAACAAAACATGAGCGGTCTTGTGGTTAGCTATGGTTGTTTGCACGGACCACCTCGCAAGTTTGATTCCCGGCGGCACCACTTTTTATGGTTGATTTTCCTTAATTCTGACATGTGGGGCCCACTGTTATAAATACATATATAAACAAAGCCATAATTCTGAAATGTGGGGCCCACTGGTCACAGAGACATATACTCCCTCCGTCCGAAAATACTTGTCATCAAAATGGATAAAAAAGATGTATCCAGAACTAAAATACGTCTAGATACATCCCCTTTTATCCATTTTGATGACAAGTATTTCCGGACGGAGGGAGTATAAAATAATCCATTTGTAGGAAGTAGGCCCCAAGCCACATGTGCATGCTAATTAGAATACAATGCCATGTCAGCGCATTATGTGTGTACTGATGATATTATGACCATATATGCACGCTCATGTCAAATTCTAGAACCAGTTCCGTGTATTTTTTCAAGTTTATGCACTAAAGTGAACATCCATGACAAGTTTAAGCATCACTCGTGATATTACCTGTTTTACTTACTTCAGTTATCTAAAAATCAAGAAATATTTTCTGGTAGTCATAGAAACAAAAACATCAAGTATTAACAAAATTTTCGGGCTGGACTTCCAGTTTGGTTGATTATAACTATTAGATTTGAATGTGCATTACTCCTATAAAGGATATTGAAGTACCCGCTTACGGGGGCCTCCGAGCCGTCCATTTTGCCTTGGCATGCCACAGGTGCCTCCCTAGGGCTCGCAGCGTCGTCTGGTCTGCCCGGATAGTGCGCACCAGGACGGCTTGCCTCGGGGGTCCATGATGGATGCACCGCCGGCGCGGTCGGGGCCACCCCCTGTGGAGGTTTCGGTCGGAGTCAAATACACTGGGGGTGCCTCAACTTGTCTAGCACGGTCACTTTGGTGCTCAAAGTTGTAAAATACACAAAATTGGTGCTATAACTTGTCGTATCGTGCAAATATGGTGCCTCATACCGTATCGGAGCGTACGCTTCGCCCATGTGGCCTGCCAGAGTAATGATGGCCCACATGTTAGTCGGTGAGAGCAGGAGACGTTGGGTGACCCGTGTGTGATGATTTTTTTAGAAAACCCCCTCATGTTTTATTTATTTACATCACTAGTGCAGAACCGGCCTTTAGTGCCGGTTCGTGACGGCCTTTAGTGCCGGTTGGCGAACCGACACTAAAGAGTGGGGACTAAAAGCCCCCCCCCCC
>NW_021246498.1:0-745 GCF_002162155.2 Triticum dicoccoides | reverse complement strand
GGGGGGGGGCACACCCCGGAGACGCGTGCTGGGCGTTTGCAACCGCCTCAACACTTCTAGATTTGTGAGAGGCCGCCTACGCAAGATTTGACGGTATGCTAGCCCCCGGAGGCCGCCGGCCACAGTCGTAGACGTGCGAAGAGCAATCCGCGTAGAGGGAAGTGTTCAGATACTTCTCCATCACAAAAAATTATGAAAAATTACCAACAATCCTATAGCACATGTGCCCACGTTGTGTAAAAAACTCATGATTTTATCGCGCTCCAAGTATTTAATAATATTCACGCTGCATCGTTACCGCAGAACGTCTACTACCGTTTCATTGCCGTCCGTGAGGGGGGCCACAACCCGGAGATGCGTGCCGCCTCTTCGGACACGCCAAAACACCACCCCGCATGTATGAGGGCCCGGTACGACGCTCCGGTGGCATTGCTACCCCACAGGGCCCCCGTCCCGGCTAACCCTGTAGCGTTTGACCACGGGATCTAGCCCTTTGACTTTGCACGGACGGGCTTTGACCAGTGGACCTCTCCACCCGGTTGTGTTAGGTCGGCCTAGAGGAACACTTTGGAGCAACATCCGGGCCAAACCCACAGCTACATCCACTCCGTGTAGACCCGACGCGTCCGTTTCCCCCCTCCAGGTGCCGGCGGCGGCGGCGTCCGTGAGGGGGGGGGCACACCCCGGAGACGCGTGCTGGGCGTTTGCAACCGCCTCAACACTTCTAGATTTGTGAGAGGCCGCC
>NW_021246497.1:0-820 GCF_002162155.2 Triticum dicoccoides | reverse complement strand
CACCATGCCACGATGAAAGGTGCTTCACGGGGTCTGATAAGCTTCCTTTGAAGGAGAGGAGTGCAACCCTCTCATGCGCAACGCAGCTCCCATCCGATCCCCGAGCATCAAGGGAGGAAATGGATGGAGTCTGCAGGAGCAGAAGCAACGAGACTAAGGCTAGCAACCAGTGCCGAGCCATTTTCAGTAGGGATTTCAGTATGCTTTGTTTTTTTCCTTCTTCACTCACTCTTCTCCTTGTTGTGTATATACATGCAGAACAGCACATGTATATATAGCAAATCTCAGCAACTCAGCTCATCTCTTAGGTTGTGACACGTTTGGTATGCCTCATTCAAAGTCTTCAGTCCTGTGATGCGCTGTGTTGTACTGATCCCATCCACAATTTGTCTGATTTTTTCTTGCAGAGTATTGTTCGATCAGACGAATTAACGATGTTGTTGCATATATAGATGCACCAATTGACGGATTGGACAGAAAACTCCAACTGAATGAGACCGACGAACTGGCCTGCATCACGCGGCTGAACACCTGTACAGGAATTTGGACAAGATTCCTTTGGAAACATCAAAAACTGGACATCGGGAAGAAGAGAACGCTCCGTGGCCGCTTCTGTGCCCAGGTCTGCACGCCAGGAATAACACGACGTCGCTGGCGTTCTTGCCCAGCTGGTGCGCGCGGGTGGTGGGGAGCGGCCGGCCGGCCGGCTGGGGGTGTGGATGTGGGTGGTGTGCGTGGTGACCGGGGATGTGGGAGGACGTACGGGTGACGGCGAGGAGAGAGACAAGGCCTGGCCGTGGTGTGTGGGTCACGGTGTCTA
>NW_021246496.1:0-1062 GCF_002162155.2 Triticum dicoccoides | reverse complement strand
TCATGCATCAAAAAGAGCATTGTATCGTCAACTAAAGAACATAAGCCACACCCCTACCCCAATTAGGAGATGAATAAGGCCTATAAATGTGGTAATCCAATTTAGCTCTCTCGACAAAGTATTACCATTATATCTGCCAGTATGTTAAAAAGCAACGGGACAAGGATTGAATTACCCTGAATTTGCCTTCGCAAGTATGAAAAAATTCACATTGTCTTATTAACTTTCACACCAACACCCCCTCCCTTAAAACAAGAGGGATATGCCTGCGTCGTGTTAAGTAAATCCTTTACGGTGGGTCCTGCCTGAGAATATTCAAATTTCATCAAGTTCTTTGAAATCAATTTCAAAGTTAGTACTTCTTCTTAGGCAGGATTTATTGTGTGTGGGACATAGAATGAAGAGCAAGAATGCAAATTGCCTCCATGCTTGACGAACCACCTGATTCAGAAAAAGGGGGATCGCCCCTTTGTCTTGGGGCAAAACGGGCACAACCCTTCTCTTCCCACTGGTGGTGGTTGTGAGGAAGCGCAGAGGCACCACGACGGCAGAGGATGCTGCCTGGATCCAAACTGCGCGGGCCCCCAACATATCGTCCTTACTCTGCCGCCGCTCCATGAGTGCCTCCGGCAATCTTTCGGTGGCCATCATGGACATACACGATGACAAGCAGATGCCTCTGTCCTCGCGTTCCAGCAAACACTCATCCTCGTGTTGCTCCTCTCAGTGCGCCCTGACGAATACCAGCATGAGAGGAGGCAGAGCTCGATCCAGGCATGGCCGCATAGCACCACCTTTTCTCGATCCGGTAGGTGACTGTTGTGTGGAGGCAAGGGCTCGGTGTAGTGTGCTGCGTTGACTGCATCGTGGTTGTGCTTGCGTCCTACGCACCGCGGAGGGCGGTGTACCTGGGTATGAGAGAGGATGTTCCAAGGTGTTGGCGCTTGACCTGTTGGCCCTGCTCGCGATCGTACTGGAACCCGAGTACTTATCACATGAGAACATTAGGCGTCCCAGAGGCAGTGCTCTGGATGAAAGAGATGAGCGGAGAGGCATCAAACC
>NW_021246495.1:0-1397 GCF_002162155.2 Triticum dicoccoides | reverse complement strand
CGCCCGCTGCGACGTGCCGTGTGCTCGTCGCGCCCGCATCATGGTTGTCGTGTTGCTTGACGTCGAAGCCGTGTGCCACCATCGCATCCGAACTCGCTCTGCGTCGTTGCCGCCAGGCGCTCGCCACGCACCGCAACCGCGCCGCCGCGACCTCCATGCCCGTCGTGCTCGTCGTGGACTCACCATGCACGGCCTCCGCGTCCACCATGACAGCCGCAGCGCCGCGCACCTCCATAGGCCGACACACAGCCCGAAGCTTCGCGCATCCGTCGACGAACGCCGCCATCGCCGCCACGCCTTCGGCACGGCGAACCACGCCCAAGACAACCAAGCTCATGATACCAAATGTTGAGACAAACCCGATACCAGCTCTCTTTTTCTAATTCGCACAAACGAAGGTGGAAGATGGAGCACACAATTTTTTAGGCGCACAAACGCCTCCACCGCACGAACGGCGCCTCGGCCGCACGAACGGCCTCATTTTACTTGGCACATACCGTTACCGTGGCGCGGCAACAGACCGGCGCAACTACAAACAGTACACACGAAGGCTTTTATAGCCAGGTGCACACACACACTACACGCACGCACGATAGATCCGGCCACCATAGCACGTACCGCTATGACCGTTTCCTACGCATGGACTAACACACGCCATAGCCGGCCACTAACATCACATGCACATGCACCAACAAACTCATGCATGAGCTGACCCACGACGCGGCTGCTCCCAACGGCCTCGGACTCCAACATGAGCAATGACTCATGCTCCCGCCCCGTAACACATAGGGGTCACCGGTGGTACCGTGGCTTAGTCCTAACATTCTCCCCCTAAGCCACAACCACGCTATCACCGGAGTTGTTGCAGCTGCAGTCATGGTCGTCGCCATGGACGCCTTTGCTCGATGCCACCGCGTGCCTCCGCGCCCGCTGCGACGTGCCGTGTGCTCGTCGCGCCCGCATCATGGTTGTCGTGTTGCTTGACGTCGAAGCCGTATGCCACCATCGCATCCGAACTCGCTCTGCGTCGTTGCCGCCAGGCGCTCGCCACGCACCGCAACCGCGCCGCCGCGACCTCCATGCCCGTCGTGCTCGTCGTGGACTCACCATGCACGGCCTCCGCGTCCACCATGACAGCCGCAGCGCCGCGCACCTCCATAGGCCGACACACAGCCCGAAGCTTCGCGCATCCGTCGACGAACGCCGCCATCGCCGCCACGCCTTCGGCACGGCGAACCACGCCCAAGACAACCAAGCTCATGATACCAAATGTTGAGACAAACCCGATACCAGCTCTCTTTTTCTAATTCGCACAAACGAAGGTGGAAGATGGAGCACACAATTTTTTGGGCGCACAAACGCCTCCACCGCACGAACGGCGCCTCGGCTGCACGAAC
>NW_021246494.1:0-1320 GCF_002162155.2 Triticum dicoccoides | reverse complement strand
CCAATGCCTTTATTATCTTAATTCTTGGTCTCCAACTCTGCCCATAAATTATTTCATCATTTTCCGGAGCTCCACCAAAAATCCGAACATTTTTGGATCTTCCCAAACCTCACTTCCTATTCAAATCATTTGAATTTAAATCAAATGAGTTTGAATTTAATCTTTCAATCATGCCTCTTTCTATTTTTCTTGGTACGAGCATATTTTTGTGAGTCCAAGGAAATTATCCCCGTGCCCAACTCTTTCTCTAACCTTTCTTTTCTTCCCTTTTTCATTCTCTTTATTTTTTCTGTTTTGCAAAGAGATTTAGAGAGAGAGAGAGAAAGAGCCCGGCTGGGCCTCCCCAGCCCAGCTGCAACCTGCCAAGTCGGCTCCATCCGCGCTGGCCCGTTTGGCCCAAGGCCTCCCGCAGCCCACCTAAGCATCCTAAACCTAGCCCGACCGCACCCTAGGCCCCGACCCTCATCTCCCTCGCGCACCCTCTCTCTCGATCCCCAGCGCCGCCGCCATCTCCCTCGATCTCTCTTTCACGCGCGCTGCCATCCCTCTCCCCTCGACCCGATCCCCCGTTCTCTTCCTCCCCCTCGTCTCTCTCCCTCACCTTCTCCTCCACCGAGCTAACCAGAGGCCTCCTTGAGCGCTTCCTTGCCTGCAGCCACCAGGACGCCATGGATGCACCAACTCGACTCGATCCCGGCAACCTCGACCCTGCGCTGACTATCGCCTCTGCTCCGGTCGCCCTCGCGTCTCCAGGCCGCCGTCACGCACTCTACCTCCTCTGCCCCGAGCTCCAAGCGCCGCCCCATGACGCCCATGGCCCCGCCTCTCCTTCACGCAGCTCTGCACGCCGCCCCGCCTCCAAGTTCGTCGCCAACGACAGCAACAGCAACTACTGCACCCTCTCGTCGCCCGCGACCTCCTCCTCCTGGCTCTGCTCGGGTCTGCCGAGGCCCATCGCCTCCCGATCCGGCGACCTGCGCCCAGGTCGGCCCTCCTTCGCCCGGATCCCGCCGGACCAGCTTCCCGTGACCTCCTCTGCCTCCGATCCGGTCGCTCACCACCGCCTTTCCACGCTGCTCTAAGACACCAGGTCGGCCGCCCGCTCGCCCGTCGTTCTGCTTCGTTGGAGCAGAGAACCAGCGCCGCCCTTCATGCCCATCGCGCCGTGCTCGTTGCATGCCAAGTCAGTCCCGTGGATTTTGTCAAGAGTTCCACTTCGACCCGTGCACGCCTTGTGGATTCGTCAAGTACCCCTTCGGATGCGCCAAGTTCCACTATCGCCGACATGTACGACTACATGGATACGACAAGTTCCTCTCC
>NW_021246493.1:0-546 GCF_002162155.2 Triticum dicoccoides | reverse complement strand
GAGATCCATCTAGATTCCGATTCGTGTTTCCTTGCCGGAGTAGGTTTCGGAAAAAAAAAAGAGTCGGGTAGCCACGCTCCGTTTAGGCCCAAAATTTTTCGAAAACGCATTTTTCGAAAAATTTTCTGGCTATCCTATTTTTAGGTGTTTCTGAGTGTTTTGAGACAGGTGCCATTATAGGAAGTTTTTTTTGACCCGTTTCCAGTTTTTGGGTCCGGGCAGTCAAAAAAAAAAATTGGTCAAAAAAATTTCGTGCCCATCCTGTCAGTTTGAGCTAAGAAGAGTTTTGAGACACTCGCCATTATAGTGATTTTTCGCAAAAAAAAAAAGCAGCGCAAAAAAAAGAGCGCAAAAAAAAAAGAGCGAAAAAAAAAATTCTAGAGTGTGCTTTTCCCTTGTTTACGTGCCGCGCCGTGATTTTGTTAGTGTTCTAGGCTCGCGTCTCTAGCACAGTCTAGCCTAGGACCAGCACAGTACCGTCGTTGAGCGTTTATTCAACTTTGCATCTCTGAATTGATTATTGCTGACCCTTTTTGCTACCATATT
>NW_021246492.1:0-385 GCF_002162155.2 Triticum dicoccoides | reverse complement strand
TGTGATGGTCTCTTCTCGGCGGAGTCCGGGAAGTGAACACGGTTTCTGGGTTATGTTTGACGTAAGTAGGTGTTCAGGATCACCTCTTGATCATTGCTAGCTTCACGACCGTTCCTTTGTTTCTCTTCTCGCTCTCATTTGCGTATGTTAGCCACCATATCTTGCTTAGTCGCTGCTGCAACCTCACCACTTTACCCCATCCTTTCCCATTAAGCTTTGCTAGTCTTGATACCCATGGCAATGGGATTGCTGAGTCCTCGTGGCTCACCAGATACTTCCAAAACCAGTTTGCAGGTGCCTATGTTACCGAGAAGGTGACGCAACCAAGCTCAAGGAGGAGCTCGATGAAGATCTTGCCCTTTGTGTTGTTTCGTTCTAGTTGATC
>NW_021246491.1:0-828 GCF_002162155.2 Triticum dicoccoides | reverse complement strand
GCGGTGGTGAGGCGGAGGAGAGGAGAGGTGTTGGTTTGATGGTTTAGAGGGGGGGGGTGCTTGGGTATTTATATTGGGGAGGGGAGGGTTTTTGCTTGGGGTAGGGGGCAAGAAATAGATTAGGATTAGGAATAGATCTAGGATTAGATACGGAATAAACGAAGTAGGAAAAGAGTCCTACTAGGACAAGGAAAAAGGAGTGGCTCCCTGGCCCCCTTGGTGCGTGCGCGCGCGGTGGCCTTGGCTTGGCCGGCCGGCAGCTAGCAGCTTGGGCCTTTGGCCCAAGGCGCTGCATTTTTTTTTTTAAAACGGTCTCGCGCGCAGAGCGACAAAATAAAAAAAAATCTAAACGAACTTCAAAATTAATACAGTAAACTTTCCCCGACTCCTAAAAATGAGTCGAACAAAATGAACTTTACTTGGGGCCTAAATGCAATTTTTTTTAAAACACGCATTTTTCCCTAAGGCAAATAAAACGCAAATAAAACTCCGGCAAAACCAAAATGGGTTTATTTATTAAATCTTCATTATTCCTAAATTTGGGAAAGTCATATTATTCCCTCTCTCAAAATTTTTATAGGAAAACTTTATGAAGATAATTAAATAAATCCAAATGATCCTATTTTCAAAATTTGAGAAATCCCAAATATGAAAATAATGAAACTTCCAACTCTCTCCGAGGGTCCTTGAGTTGCGTGAAATTTTCTAGGATCGGAAAATGCGAGAAAAACATGGTATGCATGATGACCTAATGTATAACATTCCAAATTGAAAATTTGGGATGTTACAAACCTACCCCCTTAAGATGAATCTCGCCCTCGAGATTCG
>NW_021246490.1:0-762 GCF_002162155.2 Triticum dicoccoides | reverse complement strand
CGTGAGGAAAGCCTCGTCCCAAAATTTGAGGGGCATATAGGCATGAGCGAGCAAGGAAAGCCCAACTTCCACTATGTGTCTGTGTTTGCGCTCAGCTGAGCCGTTCTGTTGGTGTGCATGGGGGCACGACACATGATGCGTGATGCCTATACGTTCAAAGAACAAATGGAGTTTTTGGTATTCACCACCCCAGTCCGTTAGCAAGAATCTTGCGATCGAAAAGGCGTTCTACATGTTGTTGAAAGAGATAAAATTTCGCAAAGACATCAGACTTATTCTTAAGCAAGTATATCCAACTGAACTTACTAAAATCATCAATAAAACTCACATAGTATTTTTGCCTACCAACAGAAACGGGTCCAGGACCCCAAACATCTGAAAAAACTAGCTCGAAAGGAGCTTTTGACTCACTAGTGGAACGAGAATACGGAAGTTGGTGGCTCTTGGCCATTTGGCACGAATCACACACAAGGAGGTGATCCTTTTTATTGGACACTGGAAGGATAAAATCTCGAAGAATTTTTTGGAACACCGGGAGAGCAGGATTCCCTAGACGTTTGTGCCATCTTGATGTAGATGGCTTGACCACACTGAGAGCTTGTCGGGTAGGTGCATCATGGCGACTAGAAATAGGGAACAGGCGACCTCTACTCTTGATTCCTTAACAAAGAGAATTTCAGGGTAAACTTCAAGAAAAGCATTGTTATCTTCAATAAGTTTGTAAGCGGAGAGAAGACTTTGATCAGATTGTGGAGCATGGAT
>NW_021246489.1:0-740 GCF_002162155.2 Triticum dicoccoides | reverse complement strand
AGACAGAGACTGAGAGAGACACGGATTGACAGCGATCGTTGATATGTGATGCACCAATTACTTTCGGCTTAGCCTAACAGCTACCATTCACATGGGATGTTACTTTGATCCATGAATTGACCGGGATTAAGTTAAATCAAAAGTAACTAGCCCTATGCATCATGCTCGTTGTCGACTACGGATAAGCATCTGGGGATCATGCTTCGCAGATGGCCGGCCATTGGTTGATCAAACCTAGCTTGGCCGTACTCGAAATCTCCAAGGTGACGCTTCGCTATTGATCGATATATTTTGATCGGTTACCACAACGAGACAAAGCGACTGGTGTGTGTGAGTGTGACCCGGTGGGTGCATGTGGTGGCCTGCATGCACCAAGAAGGCTTCTGCTTTCAACAAAGTTGAAGCTGGCACGACATGCATGTTGATGATTTATCACTATATAAGCTGGGACGGCGCGTGAGAACCACTAGAAAATATATCTCGACTTGGACCGAGGGAAGGGACCCCTACTTATTTGTGTTAGCGTGACAAAATGGGGCAGGTTATCATGAATTTCAAGGGAAATTTCCTGTCTTCCGAACCTATATATGCCGCTGGCATGACGGAAGACGGGACTTGACCTAATCTATTGTGTTTTGTCGCAAAAAAAAATCTATTGTGATTACCACACCATGCATGACGTGAGAGCCAGCCAGCCGGAGCCCCTCACCTCAGCAGGCCAGCAAAGAAGCCACACCGGA
>NW_021246488.1:0-1778 GCF_002162155.2 Triticum dicoccoides | reverse complement strand
TGGTCGCCCCGATCTCGATCCAGATCGGGGGAGTGAGGGGAGAGTGGGGATCGGGAGTGGGCTAGGGTTTCCGTCGTGGGGGGATAAGGGGAGAGGGGTGGGGGCCGGCCGGGCCTGGTGGTGGCCCAGTTGGCCTGTGGTCAGCTGGGCCGAAGCCCAGGGGGTTTCTTTTCTCTTTTTTTATTGTTTTCTGTTTTCTTTTTATTTTACCCTTTTCTGTTTTAAATTTTAGACCCACATTATTTTACTTAGTAAAATATGACAACAACTCCTAAAATAACGTTTCAAAATAACCCTCAGCCACAAAAGGTTTTAACCCAAAATAAATTAGTTTTATGTTTTATAAAATACCAAAGGCATTTAAAAATTGTTTTTGCTACCGTTTAAATCATTTTAGTGCATTTATACATTATATAAAAATGTGGATTATTCATCATAGTCATCTGTGCAATAACTGACACAACCTGGACATTTTGGTTTTTAATATTTGAAAACTTTTGATGTTTGCCTGATTTTGAATTTGAATTAGAATCGGTTTCGAACTAACGCAAGATTAGCATCAGCAATCAAGGTGACGTGTCATCATTAGCAAAGGTTTACTGTAGCTTGATTATCCGGGCATCACAATTCTCCTCCACTACAAGAAATCTCGTCCCGAGATTTAAGAGGGGAGTAAGGGGGGAAAGGTTTGGTAACGAATATAGCGGGTCTTCTCATTCTGGCTTGCTCTTCTCGAAGAGATCGGTCCAATACATTGATGTCTTCATTTCTCCGCTTTAGGTCATCATGATGAAGTCGGCATCCTTTCTTCGGGATCTTCATCGTATTTACGAATAGGTAACGAGGCATATTGGCAACGATAGTATGTTATAAGGGTAATGATCTGGGATTAACCCATGAATGAGCATATGAGTACCTCTCGAGTTGAACAAATAGACACATCGAGAGTAAAGTTGGAAGGTACAATAAGAAGTTTCAGGCAGCCAGGCAATCGTTCAATGCCTAGTCAGAAGGTGAAAGTGGTTTTAAAACCACGGAATAATTATTGTGTCTGATGCCAGAATTGACGATCTCATCGGAAGGTGGCTCATGAATTACATACGAGTCCACGCGGGAGGAATAACTTTGGAAACAGGGGGTGTACAAGAGAGTCAGGTTTCGATCCTGTGGAACTGTGGGTTATGGGCCCACCATGTGGTTTTTTTTAATAGGAGCAGTGACATCTTTCACGGTCATGATAGCAAGGCATGTCAGAGAGTACCAAGTCAGTTATGCCGGCATCAACGTTGGTACCAAGGGCGAGGGACGAAGAGAACCACTTTCCTGCTCGTTGAACGAGGCGGACCAATAGGCAAGGTTCTCGTCCATCGGTGGCTACCGGAATGTCATCAACAATAGTAACAGGGTCTTACTGACAGAATTGCACACCGAGGAGTTTACATAAGCAGTAGAATATTGCTGCTTAGATCATATAGATCACAAGGAAGGTTCAATCAACCAATGGAAAGTAAAATATGATTATCATATTAAACAGAACAATGGAAAGGAAAATGTGTTTAAACACATATTTTAGGGATATATCCTTCCCAAGGACAAGCAGAGCATGATATCCGTGGCAGGATATAATGTAGAAAACTCTTTAGGTAAGGGGGGAGGAATCTCATGATATTACCCATACAACGGTGTTAGGATAAATGATAAATAAAATTTAGCATCGTGCTTCAAATGTTCCTGTTGAAAATCGGAGTACCATTGACATGCTTCGAGATAGCATTGAC
>NW_021246487.1:0-4394 GCF_002162155.2 Triticum dicoccoides | reverse complement strand
TCTCCTTGCTGGCGCCAGATCTCGCCATGATTGGGGCGCCGCCGCCGCCCGGCGCCGCCGCCGGAGGGAGGAACAAAGAGCGGAGCTGGGGATGGAGGCGCTAGGGGGGACAGTGGGAGATGGAGGCGTTGTGGAGAACGAAGGGAAGGGTGGGGATATCCTAAAAAAAAGAAGGGTGGGGATAGGGACGAAGCGCACGGGATCGGTTCGCATTAATTTTTTTCGTAAGCTGCTCTTTGTTACAGTATCTACCTATGTTACTTCTACCACCTCTCTCTTCATTAATTTTCTGCCACATCAGCGTTTTTGATATTCCCAAGTATATGATACTGCTTATGTTACCCTCACTATGGCCAGCCTAAAAAGCTCACAAGAGAGAATTGTGTCTTGCAGAAAGCGCAAGTCATGCCCCAATTCATGGTGCCATGCTTGCTTGTTATCTACTACCTCCGTTCCTAAATATTTGTCTTTCTTGAGATTTCAACAATTTCTTTTTAATTTTTAAAAAAGGAGGCGGACCCCCGGCCTCTGCATCTGGACGATGCATGCAGCCATTTTATTAATTATTCACACAAGACCGTACAAAGTAATATAATAGTAAGACTAAAGCCACCATCTAGGCAACATCTGTCGCTACTCCTAACCAGTTGATGAAGGGGCGCTGATAGTCTGGGCCTCATACCAAACAAACCTCGCATCCAAACCTAACATCTAAGACCCGAGGTCCCAACCAGGATGCCTGCCGGGTATGGGGCACCCACCAGTCCGGCGCACTCCTCAACCGGGACGCCTGCCGAGTATGAGGCCGCCGCAGCCACCTGCCACCAATCCATCTTCAGTGTTGTACTGCTGCATCAACCTTGCCCGATCTCACTGTCGTCGACGCCACCATGGCGCAAGATAGCTCCACCGCCCTGCGCTCGTCCATCAACACATGTCCATCCCCAGAGATTTCAACAAATGACTACATACAGAGTAAAATGAGTAAATCTATACTCTAAAATATGTCTATATACATCCGTATCTAGTAGCCCATTTGAATCTCTAAGAAGACAAATATTTAGGAACGGAGGGAGTAGATGGCTCGCTTCAGGGGACGGAGAAAACCATCACCACTACCATGCATGGGGAGGTCAGGAAGCTGTCACTCCAGCCCATGCCCAATGGCTTGCTCTCAAGATCAACATGGTCTGGGGTATGTATTTAATTCCCTCTCCAAGGAAGTGTTGACTCAGGTCGCCTCTTGGCCCAGGGAAACCCTTTGGACAGCCCTTGAGCAGATATTTTCTTCTCAGTCTCGTGCTCACACCTCAATATCAGGATGGCCATGTCCAACATGAAAAAAGGGAATATGTCTGCTGCAGATTATTTCTCCAAGATGAAGGCCCTTGTGGATGACATGCATCTGTCGGAAGAAAGATTTTGTGATGACGACCTGATTTCTGACCTATTTGGCGTGGACTGGACATTGAATACAATCAACAACTGATACGATTATGCCCAATAAATTGTATGCTCAACACCTCAGTTATGAAGCACATGGAGATTCTCCACTCTGGGGACACGGGCTCCAGCTTGACGGGTAGCACGGTAGGGACGATGGCTCCTCATTCACGCGTGCCTGCGATGGTGGTGTCGGGCGCATCTGACGAAGTGAGTGCTCCATCATGATCTCCATCTGACGGACGAATTCTTTATCCGTCAGAGCCGCCTCCACAAGGAGGCGCGGCCGCTGCCCTGGCTGCTGATGCTGCTTCTGGTTCTCCTCGCCGTCGGGGGAGATGACGATCTCCTCCTTGTCATAGGAAGGGCCGCCGTGGACGTCCAGGGGCCCGGAGAGCACGAGCGGCGGCATCAAGATCCACCGTAGGATGAGCTTCATCTGTCTCCCCCGGGCGGCGCGGACCACCATGACTTCGGCATCGCCGCTCTAGGAGGAGGGGCTCTGGGAGGTAGAGGACGGACTCGGAGAGGAGGAGGGGATCGGAGAGGAGGTGTGAATGTGCATTGTCGGAGCAGGTCTTATATAGCCGCGGCCAGGCCAGGCGAACGGGAGGTCGGCCCGCTTTAATGCGGCGTAGCAACCAGAAGAGCTTTCTCGGGACATGGCAAGCGACGTGGGCGTTTGATAGAAAGTCAGGGAGAGGCTGGTGGGCTAGGGTGGTCATACGCGGAAGTCGCAGCACTTCGGATGCCCGCATATCCCTCACTTTGTCTTTGGTTTAGGAGGAAAATGCGTCCTGACCACCCGGCGGACCAATACGGACTGTGCTGGATGGCACAACACATCCAGACTACACTGTCCCGACATATGCGGACAATTTGAAGCCCGCATTGGAGATGCCGTGAACCCTCTCGGCAATCAATGCTCTAGCCTCCACGACACTGAATGTTTCAGAAGGCATCTGCGTCAGTGGCCTTTCCTTGTGATAGTACATACTTTGAGTGAGCATATGGGACCCATTTGCCTATGAACACTAATGAACAGGGCCAGCTGTCATCATTTTATTCAATCGCTAGGTATTCTCGTCTTATCCACGATATCCCCCGGCCGTGCTCTTCGACCACTCGTACCGGCCTCACACCACATCCAGGCCTTCCCTATCCTCACGACCTCACCGTTACCCGCACATCCTCCCAAATCCCCGGCCAGCCGGCCGCCCACCACCACCCGCGCGCACCAGCTGGGCGAGAACCAGGCGACCTGATGTTATTCCTGGCGTGTAGATCAGGGCACAGAACCGGCCACGGGAGTGTTCTCTTCTTCCCCATCTTAGTTTTTCAAGTTTCCAAAGAAATCGTACAACCATTTCCAAGTTCCCGTCCAGGTGTTCAGCCATGTGATGCAGGTCAGTCCGTCGGTCCAATTCAGTTGGAGTTTTCTGTCTAATCCGTCAATTGGTGCATCTATATATGCAAGTTCGTCGTTAACTGGTCAGAAGATCAGATAGTACTCTCCAAAAAAAAGAATAATTGTGGATGAGATCATCACGGCTAGCTAGGTCATTTTTTGGAGACATTTTCTGAAGAACAGGATTGAAGACTTTGAATGATGCATACCAAACGTGTCACAACCTAAGAGATGGGCTGAGTTGCTGACATTTACTATATATACATCTGCTGTTCTGCATGTATACACACAACAAGGAGAAGAGAGTGTGAGAAATAAAAGGCATACTGACTGAAATCCCTACTGAAAATGGCTGGGCACTGGTTACTAGACTTAGTCTCGTTGCTGCTGCTCCTGCATCCTCCATCATTACTTCCTCCCTTGATGCTCGGGGATCGGATGGGAGCTGCGTCGGGCATGAGAGGGCTGCACTCCTCTCCTTCAAAGCAAGCTTGTCAGACCCTGCGAAACAACTTTCATCATGGCATGGTGAAATTTGATGCACTTGGAATGGAGTTAAGTGCAGCAGCAGAACCGGCCATGTTGTCAAGCTCAACCTCAGTGGTTGCGGCTATGAAACGCAAGTTGGAGGTGAGATCAGCCCCTCTTTGACTGCCTTACACCACTTGACGTACATAGACTTGACCTGTAGCAACTTCAGTGGGGTACAGATCCCAAAATTTGTTGATTCTCTAAACAGTCTTCAACATGTTGATCTTTGTGAACGAGGGTTTTGGGGTTAACAGGAAGCCCAAAACTAGGCGCGTGTTGGGCACGGGTAGGATGCTGTGGGACGAGTCCTTTCCCCAAACCAAAGAATGCAAAAATACAAAAGGAAAAACGGGGTTGATGACAAGATCGAAGCCAAATTGCAAGAAAGACAAGGAACCACGTAAAATGCGGGATGCAGCCAAAAGAAGTTAGCTGAAATATTTCCGCAAGGCACACCGAGTCCTACCCAATAGCATATGTCTAGTAGCACCCAACAGCTACGAGCATCACACTTTGTTTCATGTTGGCTGAAAGGCAAAGTGGATGACGTGATGATAAGGGTTGCCAATGGGCAAATCATCCAGTTTACCAATGGTACTAGAATGATGCACGGGGTCGTCCAGGCCGTGGACTTGACGAGAGTGATGGTGCAGGAGGTAATGACAGGCTTTGATTTATGGTCGTTGCCTCATCCCCCTGAACAGGGCATCACTATGTTCGGACAATTGACCCAAGGGCCACCTGCTTAAGTGGCCGCTGAATGATGTAGAGGAGATTCCTCATGGATTCTCTACTAATGACGGCGATCATGCCTTCATGAACCTTGCCCCCCTTTTCAACTTGGTTGGCACTAAAGACGTAGTCCAAGATATTCCGCAATCAACAGATGAGGATGTATGTGTCAACTGCGAACCATCCGCTGGAAAACGACCTGTGCCCATTTTCATCCCCGAAAGACTGAAATGGAATATGTATATGTATAAGCTTGGTCGACTGTTGCTATCAAACTCTA
>NW_021246486.1:0-789 GCF_002162155.2 Triticum dicoccoides | reverse complement strand
TTTCTTACCTACGTTAAAGCCACAACGTGATTTGTCAACTTCTATTTACCCTTCATAAGGACCCTGTTCATCGATTCCGCTCCAACTAAAGTAGGAGAGACAGACACCCGCCAGCCACCTTATGCAACTAGTGCATGTTAGTCGGTGGAACCGGTCTCACGTA
Organism: Triticum dicoccoides; assembly: GCF_002162155.2. NCBI lineage: Eukaryota > Viridiplantae > Streptophyta > Magnoliopsida > Poales > Poaceae > Triticum > Triticum dicoccoides. Next base: position 626 of record NW_021246486.1, on the reverse strand, counting down.
AGCGTACGTGTAAGGTTGGTCCGGGCCGCTTCATCCCACAATACCGCTGAAGCAAGAAAGGACTAGTAACGGCAAGAAAGTTGACAAATCTACGCCCACAACAAATTGTGTTCTACTCGCGCAAGAAGAACTACGCATAGACCTAGCTCATGATGCCACTGTTGGGGAACGTTGCAGAAAACAAAAAAAATTCTACTCGTTTCACCAAGATCATCTAGGAGTTCATCTAGCAACGAGTGATTAGATGCATCTACATACCTTTGTAGATCGCAAGCGGAAGCGTTCAAAAGAACGGTGATGATGTAGTCGTACTCGACGTGATCCAAATCACCGATGACCAGCGCCGAACGGATGGCACCTCCGCGTTCAACACACGTACGGAACAGCCACGTCTCCTCCTTCTTGATCCAGCAAGGGAGGGAGGAGAGGTTGAGGGAGATGGCACCAGCAGCAGCACGACGGCGTGGTGTTGATGGAGCTGCAGTACTCCGGCAGAGCTTCGCTAAGCACTATGGAGGTGGAGGAGGTGTTGGAGAGGGAGAAGGAGGCAACCAAAGGCCAAGGCGTTCAGGTATGAAGTCCCTCCTCTCCCCCACTATATATAGGAGGGCCAAGGGGGGTGGCCG
>NW_021246485.1:0-576 GCF_002162155.2 Triticum dicoccoides | reverse complement strand
GTTCAATGGCTGTTATTATTATTTGAATTATACGGAGAATTACTATCTTCAATTTCATTAGGATTATAGGAAATTTTACCAATTTTTTTTAAAGTTAGGTGTTTGAAACCATTGACTTATACGGTTATGGGCAACGGACAAAACCTTTGTTTTTCCTCCAGGGCAGGAAAAAGACCAGGCGCAACTCCTAGTAGACAACCGTATCAGATATGCCCATCTGAGTCCACATGCATGAGCTTGATGGCAGCCTTGAGGACTTCGTACAATGTATTATACGCAAATCAAGAGGACGCTAGATCCAACTACCGACAGGTCTGCCTCACCACCGAGCCTAGGAAGCATGTAACAAGCGTGATCTTATTATATAAATCAAATAATGGGACCTTTGTGACGCCACATTCTTAAGCCAGCCCAATGGGAAATTCATTGATGTATATTGCAATACAAACAAATAAGCCGATGTGGCAGAACAATTAAGAAGCGAGGTCATATAAGTATCATGCTCTATGCATATTATTACCCCTCTGATTATGAACATGAATGTGCTTTGTGAGTAATTACATTTGTTCCCGAGGA
>NW_021246484.1:0-386 GCF_002162155.2 Triticum dicoccoides | reverse complement strand
CCGTCGTGGTGGCCCTGGCTGGCTTGTCAGCTGCCGTTGGATGAGGTGGTGCCAGTGTCATACGCTGACACGGTAAGCATGTATTTTATTCTTATTCTAAATTAGCTGTGGAAGTATTCCATGCTACCATCTGTTGACCAGAACTGTCTACCAGGTTGGAGATTAGGGAATGGATGCTTGCCCCAAGAACAGGTGGTCAAGGTGTTGAACTGACAGCAGGAGGATGATGACTCCTTTAGGTACCAACATAGTCGACCACTGAAGAATTAAGTTGACCATTCGCTTTACTTGAAGCTCCAAATTGTAGTTATTTTATTTGTTCATTATTTTATTATTGTACTAATCTGGGAGATCACGTACGGAGTTTAGCAATGATAAAAGTCTCA
>NW_021246483.1:0-684 GCF_002162155.2 Triticum dicoccoides | reverse complement strand
AGGAGGAAGCTGGAGGAAGCATTGGGAAAACTTGACATGTCTGAAGAAGAGGCGACCCCCCCTGGTGATCGACGATCGGGTTGATGGAGGTCCGGTGAAGTGGCTTTTGGCAGGTAAGATTCTTCACAGAAATCACTTTCATATCCAGACCATCACCAATGCCCTCAGGCCAGCGTGGGGAAACCCACGAGGATTAAAGTTCAGATCAGTTGGAGTTAACATGTTCGTGGCTGATTTTGAGAATCAACGGGATAGAGATCGAGTCTCAGCTGGATCACCATGGCACATTAACAAGAACGCTGTGGTGTTAGTGGAGTTTGATGAGTGCATGCGGCCAGATGAGGTTAAGTTCGATCGTTTGCAAATCTGGGCCAGAGTTGTCAATCTGCCCTATAACCTGAGGGATGAATCTTGGTGGAAGCCAATAGCGCAGCAGATGAAAAAGCATGCCCAGTCGGTAGCTTTTGATCATAATGGTGGTGTCCTGCGAGCACGAATTGCAATTGATGTTGAGAAGCCGCTTAGAAGATGGATCCTCATTGATTTTGCCAGGAGGAAGAAGGTGGACATGTATGATATTCAATACGAGCAAGTTCCCTACTTCTGTTTCTCCTGTGGCAAGTTGGGTCACTTTGACCTCTACTGTCCAACACCAGGATCCCGTGATGAGAATGGCGATCTGCC
>NW_021246482.1:0-1513 GCF_002162155.2 Triticum dicoccoides | reverse complement strand
TAATATTTGGAATACCTCATTATGGAATTGTACATGTATTTATACATGGAATTGATTTACATGTTTAGCATGGAATTGTTACTTGCTGGAATGTACTTAAGTGATATATGCTTAAGGAAGCTGGTCGATTATCAGTGGAATACAATATACTATTTATATTGGAAAGACTACCCGGGTACACTGATGATTGGAAGGAGCTAGATCGTATAGTTAGATCACAGCCCTAACGTTGATCTACGTAATTAGAGGAATTTACACTCTATTATGGCGCGTTGCTCACAAGCGCGTGCTCCGGGGACATAACGGGTAGAATCCGTTAACAGACAAATATGATCGTGGTTGGTAATTTGATCTGGACTCTATCCCGGAAACTAGTGGAAGAAAAACTAGGAATCTTATATCTGTATAAGAGGTGGACTCTTTGGAAAGACAATATAAAAAGGTCCCTACCCCCTAGCCTCAGAGATGCGAATTGTGAGCGGCACCACGGATAAGCGCAGAGGAATTAGGGGGTAGACCGCAAACCCCACAATTCCCAACATTGGCATCTGAGCTAGGTTCACCGCCGCCGATGCTGATCGGCCATGCTCTCATGGTCTCTGTGCGGTGCGTGATTAAATCCGCTGCGTACTCTGCGCCGATCGTCTTCCGCGGTTGTCGGTTTCAATCTCCTCCCCGTCACATCGATCTAACACAGGTCGAGAAAGAATATAATATCCGCTCCTAGTAGCTCGGTGATACGTGTTTATCAAACTCCCGTCGTCGTGCACACGATCGTGCAAATACTGGCAGCGCCCTGACTACGCACTGAATTTTCTTCACGTGATGCTCTTTATGGTCACGGTCCATCAATCCAATAGCACAGGTCTCGTGGAAGATTGCTTTATTGCTTTCTGAAGTCGCACACTGATCGAGGTCATCTAGTCCTAATGCTTCTTCCTTTGCACTTGGAACGAGGAAATCAAGGGGCAAGCCTAGCTCACGTGGAAGATCAAGAAAGATTGGAAAGGAAAGGACATGCAATTTTTAATTCACATGGATCAAGGAAAGAATTAAGTCAAACCTAGCTTTGCTACGTACGGGCTGTCTAGGAATCAATCAGGTTAGCTTTGTATGTGCATTGCTGCCGATGCCTTGCTTTGGAATCTAGCTGACGACGGAACCCGTCGAGGAATCCTGCACCCACGGAACCCGGCGCCTTTTTCGTCCATATAATCGGCGTGTCTTCTACCCTGATGAGGTTGCCGCTGCTACAAAATTTTCACTCGACGATTGGCAATCCGCACGAGCAACTGCTCAGAAAGTGCATTAGTTGAAGGAAGGAGAAGGATTTTGTTGTTGTTGTTTATTGGGCCTACCATCTGGCCAACTGCACGGCCAACCGGACGGCTGGAAGATCCACTTGCACCTGTACAGGCGTGCTACAAGGGAAGGGACGCTAATTACAAATCCAACTAGTATCTATTAATTTATTATATTATATTATATTATATGTTGATTAACGGACTAACTT
>NW_021246481.1:0-2469 GCF_002162155.2 Triticum dicoccoides | reverse complement strand
GCAATTCCGGTGTACTCCATGTCTTGTTTTCGTCTACCACGGGGCTTATGTGAAAGTGTGTCATCAATTATCAGACAGTTTTGGTGGGGCTCAAAGAGAGGAAAATGGAAGCCTGCTTGGGTCTCATGGGATGTAATGATACGACCAAAGTACATGGGAGGTATGGGCTTCCGTGATCTAGAGCTTTTTAATTTGGCGCTTCTAGCCAGACAGGCCTGGAGAGTTATGACCGAACCAGAGTCTTTGAGTGCACGAATCTTGAAGGCTATATATTATCCAAACTGCTCTTTGCTAGATGCAGAGTTAGGGTCACACCCGTCACAGATTTGGAGAGCACTGGTCGATGGCAGAGATATTTTGGCTCAGGAGATTATCCGCAGGATTGGCCACGGTGAGACCACCAATATTTGGAGGCATAATTGGATTCCGCGAGAGAGCTACAAACAGCCGATCACCTCACTTGTACCCTCTCCGCCCCAAACAGTTTCTGAGCTTATTGAACCATCAACTGCTTCATGGAGAGTTCAGTTCGTACGCTCGGTCTTCACTCCTTTTGATGCAGAAGCTATACTCAAAATCCCGGTGTGCACACGAAGAGTTGATGATTTTTGGGCATGGGGTGAGGAGCCGAGGGGAAACTTCACAGTTAGTTCGTCATATCGTATGCTGGTACGGACTAAGTTTAACAGAGAAGGCCGGCTCGAGGAGCGAGAGGGGTCTTCAAGTACTCAGGCGGAAGGAAAAGAATGGAAAGCATTGTGGAAGCTCCAGATCCCGTCCAAAGTGAAAGTGTTTCTATGGCGGCTGGCCCGGCATTCCATGCCATCAATGGATCTTCTGCACCGACGACACATGGCTACATCATCCTCGTGTAACCTATGTGGAGTTCGTGACTCGTGGAGACATGCACTTTTCGACTGCCCCTTGTCACGGAGCACCTGGGCTCTATCATCGGAAGTGATCTTGGATTATCTTAGTTCAAACACGACGGAGTGTGCAAAGAAGTGGCTTTTTGAAGCGCAGAAGGCACTATCTGATGACGCATTTATCAGATTGGGAGTCACCCTTTGGGCCATCTGGGGAGCCCGACGGAAAGCTATCTACGAAGATATTCATAAAAGTCTGTATGCCATCCATAGCTTCATCAATTCCTATTTGGATGAAACAAAACTGTTAAGGCCCGAGAGCAGAAGCACAAGAAGCGCGCGGGTATGGCCATCAGGCTGGTTTGCACCTCCGGAAAACTATGCGAAGCTGAATGTAGATGCTTCAGTGCATCGTCAGGGACATGTTGGAGCTGTGGGAGCTATTTGTCGCGACCAAGCTGGCCTATTCCTTGGAGCGTCTGCTATAGTGTTCAACAATGGTGATCCAGCTACGTTGGAGGCAATGGCCATCCGGGAGGGGCTGGACTTGGCGGCAGATTTACATATTCAGCAGATCCAACTCGCATCCGACTGCAAGGGAGTGATAGAAGAAATTCAGAGTGGAAGTGGAGCTGCTTATGGGGCGATCATCAAGGAGATCAAGCAACAACAATCTACTTTTAGTTCCTATTTTTTTGTTCATGAATTTAGGAGCTCAAATGTTGAGGCTCACAACCTAGGGAGACATGCTTTATCTTTGAGACCTGGCCGTCATGTTTGGTTCGGCCAGCCCGACGGGATTCCGTTCGTCCATATAAACATTGTGACGGTTTGAAATAAAAAGTCGCGTGAGGTTGTCTAAAAAAAAGCTTTCTTGAAGCACACGGGTGTTTCTATAGGATCGCCCTAATAATTCCTGTAAATTCATTTCAAAAAAAATCCTGTAAATTAATTAAACGGGCCGTGACGCACACGGTTTCTCACGGGTCGCTTAACCTCATCGCCGGACGATACGCATCGTCGCTATCAATCCACAATTCCAGTCGCCGTCGCCGCCGCCGCCCGCCCGCCTTACGTCCGGCGCGCCGCCATGCCAGACCCCTTTGCCGCCGCCGCTTTCAGGAGCTCGGCCCGTCGCCCCTGGGTGCTAACCGACTCGAAGTGCCACATCGGCGACCGCGACAACGCCACAACCGCCCACGGCGTCACCAGCCAGAGCGGCGACATCAAGGTGACCTTCGAGCTCGCGGACCCGCCCGGCGTCTCTCGCTGCTTCGTGCACTGCCCCGGTCTGGCGGATGACTGCTACGGCGGAGATCCCCTGGTTCTGAGCTCGGCGGACGCGTTCATGCTTCTCGTCGTCCCCTTCACCGAAGGCTCCAGGCGCAGGGAGTACAAGGATTTCTTCGTCTACAGGGCAGGTCCAGGGGGAGAGACGTGATTCACGACCATGGTTCAGCCGAACCTATGGTCTATGCTGTACGATTTAACATCCTACTACGTGTGGATCTGTGACATGCATGCCAACTGCATTTTTTAATCAACCATGCATGGATTATGAATAGACATGCATGCCAACTATATTTTTTAATCAACCATGCAT
>NW_021246480.1:0-594 GCF_002162155.2 Triticum dicoccoides | reverse complement strand
CCATACCCATGTAATCAATGGGTACAAAATTCAACCCATACCCGTACCCATGGGTATGGAATTTTACCCGTACCCATACCCATTGGGTACCCAATGGGTAGATCACACGGTACACAAGTTATTCACAATTATACATTCATTGATAGCACATTTGACAAAAAAAATATCTCAACTCAATAATAGATAGATGAGTACATGCGAATTATCTCAATTCAAATTGACAATTGGTGATAACTTTATGTTCACAAGTTCATGACACACTTCACGGATAAGGTCCACATGTCAATCTAAATGGGTAGGGTATGGGTATATCCATGGGTACTAGGCTTTACCCAGTGGCGGTGCCAAAAATAAAATCATATGTAGTCACTTCAAAATGGTGTAGTCAAATGTACATATTTTATGCTTTTCTGCATAATTTATACTTGCTGTATTACGTTTTTTCCAAAGAGTTGTGTACTCACCAATGTGTGGCTTCGCCACTGGCTTTACCCATGCCCTACCCACGACTTAGCGGGTAGGGCATGGGTACAACCCATGTGTATGAAATTGTGCCCGTACCTTGCCCATGCGGGTACAATATCCATAGGTACC
>NW_021246479.1:0-1169 GCF_002162155.2 Triticum dicoccoides | reverse complement strand
CCATTCGTCCTCAAACATGCATTGTTCCCTCTCGAAACAACGAGCGTTCTAGTGAGTTGCTCCGGTTTGTGAGGGGTGTGTGTCCAAACTTTCGTCAAACATGCCAATTTTTTTACCGCATCATTTTAGTGGCATGACATTTCATCAAGCAAGCTTTCATGTGTTTCTAGTTTTTTATTTTTTGGGAATTAAATGGCATGTCACTCCGTCCATACATATGCATGCGTCCATGTCATGAGACAAATATGTTTGAAAATTCCTTCTAATTTACTGCACATGGAATTAACTCACACACAAGTACACAAATATGATTTTTCAAATCGTTTTGGTTAGCCATTGCATGTAGAAATAGTTCAAATTTGAATCATGATCATTAAATGCCTAGAAAATCACTTAAATGTCTTTAAAAGGTCAACTGACCCCTATAATTTTCCAAAATTTCACATTACAGTTATAGTAGTGCATGTTAGACGTAGAAAAAATTGAAGGCCGTAAGAGGAAGCTATCTCCCATTCATCAACAAACATGCATTGTTCCCTCTCGGAACCACGAGCCTTCTAGTGAGTTGCTCCAATTTGTGAGGGTGTGTGTCCAAACTTTCGTCAAACATGCCAATTTTTTTACCATATCATCTTGGTGGCATGACATTACATCAAGCATGGTTTCATGTGTTTCTGATTTTTTATATTTTGGAATTAAAATGCCATGTCACTCCATGCATACATATGCATGTGTCCATGTCGTGAGACCCATATGTTTGAAAATTCCTTCTAATTTACTGCAAATGGAATTAACTCGCACACAACTACACAAATATGATTTTTCAAACCATTTTGGTTAGGTGTTGCATGGAGATGTAGTTCAAATTTGAATTACGGTCATTAAATGGCTAGAAAATCACTTAAATGTCTTTAAAATGTCAACTGACCCCTAGAATTTTCCAAAATTTCAGATTACAGTTATAGTACTGCATGTTAGACGTAGAAAAAAATTGAAGGTCGTAAGAGGAAGCTATCTCCCGTTCATCAACAAACATGCATCGTTCCCTCTCGGAACTACGAGCCTTCTAGTGAGTTGCTCCGGTTTGTGAGGGGTGTGTGTCCAAACTTTCGTCAAACATGCCAATTTTTTTAACACATCATCTTGGTGGCATGACATTACATCAAGCA
>NW_021246478.1:0-974 GCF_002162155.2 Triticum dicoccoides | reverse complement strand
ACTGTGATCGGCCACTATAGCCATTCTTACTTTTGCCCATGTTCCCATTATTTGAGTTCTTCTCCTTTGTCCTGCCACAAACAGATAATCCCTTGGCTTGGGGTGAACTTGAACCATCATGAGGTACCATCAGTTTTCATCTTCTCCTTAGAGTTCAAAAACTTCATAAACTTCATTAAGCGTGAGAGTATCAGGACAATACAACATGGTGTCTCTAAAATTGGTATAAAGACTTGGCGGTGAACATAGTAACACTAAATCCACATCTTCCTCGTCATACTTAATATTGCATCTAGATCGAATATAATATCTTTAAATTCTGAAATATGATTCAAAACATTACCTCCCTGGGGTAATTGTGCAGAAATAATTATTGCTTTAGATGCATCCTGCTGGTGAGATCCTTTGTCATGCAAATCCCTTCCAGTTTTAACCAGAGAGCAGCGGCTGACTTCTTGCAAAATATTATTGTGCAAACGAAATTGAATTTGTGACAAAAGCCTTATGGTCCTTTCTTTTCTCATCATTAGTCCAATCTTGAATTCTATTCTTCCCAAAACTATATAGTGCATCATCATAGTCGGCTTGCACCAACAACGTTCGCATCTTGACTTGCCATAGGGTAAACTTTGTGTCACGATCGAGCAACAGAAGATCATACTTCACGGAGACCATCAGACTATAAAATTGTGCACAAAGTAGTAAAGTCAGTAGAAAAAAATCATGATAGAATTAATTTGTGAAGCAAACGAAATAGAATAAACAGCACCTGGTAGTATGGGACAGTGGACGTAGCAAGTACTAATGAACTAGTACCCCCTCTGTTTCTAAATATAAATCTTTTTAGAGATTTCCATACGAACTACATACAAATGTATATAGACATATTTTTAGGCATAGATTCACTTATTTTTGCTACGTATATACTTCATATTAAAATCTGTATAAAAAGACTTAGCAATTAGTGCACAAAC
>NW_021246477.1:0-420 GCF_002162155.2 Triticum dicoccoides | reverse complement strand
CCCCCTGAGACACGGCTCAGAGGAGTCTGCCGCCTTCGACGCTGGCGTCCGCCAGCAATGCCTGCTCCGCCGCCGGCTCCCTCCGCAGCTGAGGGCAGTCCCTCTTGAAGTGTATGCGCTCTCCGCACTTATAGCAACAGCCGCGCCTGCTGCCGCTGTTCCCCGATGCCATTCTCTGCATGTCGCCGTCGTCCCGCGCGCCACCATGTCGCCGATCCCACGCTGCCTACTGCACCGCTGTCATGAGCAGCTGCTCACCCCCGCACTCGCCGCTGTCTTGTCCACGAAGCCGAACCCGCTCGTCGAATGCGTGCAGTTTCCCGAGCGCCTAGTCAAACGTCATCTCGTCAAGGTCGCAGAATTGCTCGATGCCGGTGACGACAGGGAAGAGATGATCGGGCACCGTATCCATAAGCTTCT
>NW_021246476.1:0-387 GCF_002162155.2 Triticum dicoccoides | reverse complement strand
AGGAATTGGGCATCGGAGCAACTACGTGGTCCGGAGTCCGAGTCCCTGATTTTTTCCCGCTGCATCGGTGCGAGATGTAGCAACAATTGTCTTCACCCTAGTTTTGGCATACATACTAGACGGCCTTAGTGCTATTAGTTCTATGTTACTAAATTTGTGCATGTACACACCTGTTAGTATTAATTTGCTGTCATCCAAACAATGTCGCTATGCTGTTGCAGTTATATTTACCTTCCTCATAAAATGTTCAATTTGTTATTTATTGTACATGAGTAAGAACTTGTAGCGTCGTTGTAGTTAATTATAACTTCTAATGTTCCATAATTTGGATGTTGTCCCAGTACCAATTATTTCATTTGCATATTGATCTTTTTGAGAAGATATGTC
>NW_021246475.1:0-405 GCF_002162155.2 Triticum dicoccoides | reverse complement strand
GTCTTTAAGGATTTGAGAACACTTGATGTATGTCTTGCCGTGTTTATCTGTGGTGACAATGGGATATCATGTGCCACTTGATGTATGTTTTGGTGACCAACTTGCGGGTTCCACCCATGAACCTAAGCATAGGGGTTGGCACACGTTTTCGTCTTGACTCTCCGGTAGAAACTTTGGGGCACTCTTTGAAGTACTTTGTGTTGGTTGGATGAATCTGAGATTGTGTGATGCATATAGTATAATCATGCCCACGGATACTTGAGGTGACAATGGAGTATCTAGGTGACATTAGGGTTTTGGTTGATTTGTGTCTTAAGGTGTTATTCTAGTATGAACTCTATGATAGATTGAGTGGAAAGAATACCTTCATGTTATTTTACTGCGAGCTCTTGAATAGATAGAACA
>NW_021246474.1:0-1436 GCF_002162155.2 Triticum dicoccoides | reverse complement strand
ATCAAAGTAAACTACCACAAATCGTCCAATGAAAGCACGTAAAACTTCGTTCATTAATCTCATGAAAGTACTAGGTGCATTAGTTAACCCAAAAGGCATGACTAACCACTCATATAATCCAAACTTAGTTTTGAATGCTGTTTTCCATTCATCTCCCAATTTCATATGAATTTGATGGTATCCATTACGCAAATCAACTTTGGAGAATATTGTAGAGCCACTCAATTCATCAAGCATATCATCTAGCCTAGGAATAGGATGACGATAACGAATAGTAATATTATTAATGCCTCTACAATCAACACACATACGTGATGTACCATCCTTTTTCGGCACTAGAATAATAGGAACAGCACAAGGACTAAGGGATTCGCGTATATAACCTTTGTCGAGAAGCTCTTGTACTTGACGCATAATCTCCTTCGTCTCCTCTGGATTGGTACAGTATGGTGCACGGTTTGGCAGTGAAGCATCGGGAATGAAGTCAATCTGATGCTTAATCCCTCGAATAGGCGGTAATCCCGGTGGCACGTCTTGTGGAAAGACGTCAGCGAACTCCTACAAAATGTTAGTGACAGCAGGAGGCAAAGAGGAAGGCACGTCCTCGAATGAAAATAATGCCTCTTTGCACACAAAAGCATAGCAAACAGATTTGCTGAAATCTAGCTCATTAATATCAGATTTGGTGGCAAATAAACATGCACTTTTCAATTTAATTTCAGAAGCAACACTAGATGGTTTATTATTAGGCTTCATTTGTTGCTCAAATTCTTTTGCCACAATCTGATTTTCACTCTTATTCGTCTCCTGTTTTGCTTTATTAGCTCTACTAATATCATCTTTCAAAATGGAATCAGGAGTCATAGGAAGCAAAGTAATATTTTTATCCTTATGAACAAGAGTATAGTGATTGTTTCTACCATGGTGTACAGAATTTTTATCAAATTGCCATGGTCTACCAAGTAATAAGGAACATGCTTGCATAGTACCACATCACAATCAACATAATCAGCATATGTAGAGATACTAAAATGCACACGAACAGTACGTGTTACCTTAACCTTGCCGCTGTTGTTGAACCATTGGATGTAGTAAGGATGTGGATGTGGTCTTGTGGTGAGAGAAAGCTTCTCCACCATCTCCATGCTAGCCAAGTTGTTGCAGCTCCCTCCGTCTATGATGACGCGCACAGAACGTTCCTTCACAACTCCCTTGGTATGGAACAAATTGTGCCTCTGATTTTGCTCAGCTTGTGTGATCTGCACACTCAAAACACGTTGAGCAACTAAACATTCATACCTGTCAGCGTCTTCAGGAGCCATGTATTGCGTCTCATGATCAGAATCATCTCCACCATGTTCTTCACGTGTAATAAGAGCCAAAGTCTCCTCATCATAGTCACTAGCAGACTCATATCCACCATCCGCGGTAGCAAT
>NW_021246473.1:0-809 GCF_002162155.2 Triticum dicoccoides | reverse complement strand
CCTCTTCCGATTGCATAAAGATCAACCAACTTCATTCCTCACTGAACCAGGGTTGTTTATTAATTAGGTTATTATTTATGTTGGCCCATAGTGTGACCTACGACGAACTGGCCCCATATCTACGGGCGCGGCTATCGATAGATTATACACTCTGTAGAGGTTAGTACACTGTACCCACACCACGCAGCCCAAGGCCTCATACTCCCATTCAGGTGGACCAACGGTGTTCACACAGAACCGATGTACTGCATGACACTCTCCCGGCCACTCCGACAAACTCCCCATTGGGTTAAGTCATGGGTGGCCCTGATGTCACCTTGTGACATCCAACGGCTACCGTCTTGGCAAAACAAAAATGGTCCCAAACAGGGACAACCCGAGTACAACAACAACGGGCACACAAGGCTTATGGCCACCTACCTGATCAGGGTAACGTGCACACATAACCTTCCCTAGTTGGTGGCACCGGCGAGAGACATGACAATAGATCCAGTTAGGACCCTCCCATAAGGCAAGTGTGGCTGCACTGGTTAGTTTTGTTTGATGGCAGTATGACTCAGCCAACATGTCACATCCCTAGCTTCTGGTACTGCTTAGTGCTAGCATCTGCTATTGCATTTTCACACCATGATTTTCATGGCACAACACTTAAGATGATAAATCATGATAAAATGTGGTTTGACAAAAACTTTTGCATTATTTGGAGTTGGTTTTCTCTCTGTGTTTTCAAGTGCTCTTTAAAGTCAACACAACTCCACCTTCTATACCTCATCTTCTTGCCCCAATCTTCTTCCCAATGATCATGCCAT
>NW_021246472.1:0-401 GCF_002162155.2 Triticum dicoccoides | reverse complement strand
CTATTAGTAGTTATGTGAATTTGGTATTCGTTCGATATTTTGATGAGATGTATGTTGTCATCCCTCTAGTGGTGTCATGTGAACATCGACTACATGACACTTTACCATTGTTTGGGCCTAGAGGGAGGCATTGGGAAGTAATAAGTAGATGATGGATTGCTAGAGTGACAGAAGTTTAAACCCTAGTTTATGCGTTGCTTCGTAAGGGGCTGCTTTAGATCCATACATTTCATGCTATGGTTAGGTTTACCTTAATACTTCTGTTGTAGTTGCAGATGCTTGCAATGGGGGTTAATCATAAGTGGGATGCTTGTCCAAGTAAGGACAACACCCAAGCACCGGTCCACCCACATATCAAATTATCAAAGTACCGAACATGAATCATATGATCGTGATGAAAA
>NW_021246471.1:0-417 GCF_002162155.2 Triticum dicoccoides | reverse complement strand
GGGGGGGGGTCGATATTACCCCCTCCTAGCTTGAAGCGTTCTCGAGGCCACCCCCTAACCCTTGAAGCGTTGTCGAGGCCACCCCAAACCCTAGAGAAGCAGTGTCGAGGCCACTAATATGATTCCTTATTGTGATTAGCTAGCTAGTTCTACGTTTGCCACTAATATATCCATATCTGTCATGTTTGAATAAGAATTACCATGTTGTAAATATTTGTAGAAACTATGGACACCCCCCGAGAGGAAGCACAAGAAGCGTTGTTGAGGGACATAATCGCACAAGGAAGTGATGCCGTCTCCTCGTTGATGTTTCTCAATGACAACGATGGTCTGGAAGGAGAGGGTGAAGAAGCAGCTGGCTATGATTTACATGGCTCCGATGACCCAATGCCGGTGCAAGAAGGAGAGGGTGAAGAA
>NW_021246470.1:0-626 GCF_002162155.2 Triticum dicoccoides | reverse complement strand
AGGAGCGAGACATTACAAACATGGGTCTCATGACCCAACAATCAGAGCATACAAATCAAGCACAAGCGGAAGCTATCATGTCTGAGTACAGACATCTATAAATGAAAAAGGCTGAGAAGCCTGACTATCTACCAAATCCTGCCGAGGCACAAGATCGTAGCTGAGGTAACAAGCTAAACGTCGAAGACCACGCGGAAATACTAGTGAGACTGAAGTCTCTCTGCAAAAACATAAAATAGGCAAACGTGAGTACAAATGTACCCAGCAAGACTTACATCAGAACTATCTACATATGCATCATTATCAACAAGGGGGTGGAGGGGTTTAACTGCAGCAGGCCAGCTTTGACTCGGTGGCTATCCTAACTATGACTGCAAGCGACTCTTTTGAGGTGGCGCACACGAGTCCACATATTCACCATAACAATACACCACTATGGATCCGCTCCCGTCTCCCTACGAGAACGCCATCCATAGCACTCACGCTTATCTTGCGTAATTTAGAGTATCCACTTCCACTTGTCTATGAACTATGCAATGTGGTCCAAGTTTCCATATCCGAGGAATCCGGCTATTCGAATAGATGATGTTAACCCTGCAGGGGTGTACTTCTTCACACACGCTTTC
>NW_021246469.1:0-741 GCF_002162155.2 Triticum dicoccoides | reverse complement strand
AGTTAAGCATATTAAGTCATTTTGGAGGAAAAGATGCTAAGTATAGGTCATTTTAGAGCTATCCTAGGTTAAATAGGTCATTTTGAAGCTAGCTAAGCATATTAAGTCATTTTGGAGGAAAAACATGCTAAGTATAGGTCATTTTAGAGCTATCCTAGGTTAAATAGGTCATTTTGGAGCTAATTAAGCTTAATATGTAATTTTTGAGCTAGCTAAGCATATTGAGTCATTTTGGAGGAAAAAATGCTAAGTATAGGTCATTTTAGAGCTATCCTTGGTTAAATAGGTCATTTTAGAGCTAAGTAAGGTTATTATGTCATTTTGGAGCTAGCTAAGCATATGAAGTCATTTAGGAGCTAAACTATGTCATTTCTTAAGCATATTATGTCATTTTAGAGCTAGTTAAGCAGATTAAGTAATTTTGGAGGAAAAGATGCTAAGTATAGGTCATTTTAGAGCTATCCTAGGCTAAATAGGTCATTTTGAAGCTAGCTAAGCATATTAAGTCATTTTGGAGGAAAAATGCTAAGTATAGGTCATTTTTGAGCTATCCTAGGTTAAATAGGTCATTTTGGAGCTAATTAAGCTTATTATGTAATTTTTGAGCTAGCTAAGCATATTGAGTCATTTTGGAGGAAAAAATGCTAGGTATAGGTCATTTTAGAGCTAGCCTAGGTTAAATAGGTCATTTTGAAGCTAGCTAAGCATATGAAGTCATTTAGGACCTAAAATATGTCATTT
>NW_021246468.1:0-1263 GCF_002162155.2 Triticum dicoccoides | reverse complement strand
TCGTGTTATATTCGTGAGTTCTTACATTAAGATTTGTGCAAAAAAATATAATTTTCTTTTGTCTTTCTTACATGTTATATCACTAGACTAAGACTTTTTTTCTTACGGGATTTGACCGAGACTTGGCTAAATCTCAGTTAACTGAAACCTAGCCACACTCTACTCGTTAATTAATGATCTTGCTTTTATGATGGAAGAAAAAGAAAAGGATTGGAACGAGAGATGGGGGCCTGCCCTGGGCCATAGGTTCCTTCAATTTTGTTTAATTCAAACACGCCTGCATCAGATATTTTCTTCCGGCTGCTAAAAAAACGGATAGTTTCTTCATGAGCAATGCTACATCTACGTGTCTGTTTCGTAACCTTCCCTCTAATTCTCTCCCGCTAAATTCCCTCGGGATGGGCTCGCCCTTCCCCTCTATTTCCAGTCACAAATTGCTAACTGGCCAGGCACGTAAAGCATATGTAACATGCACGTAGATGTAGCATTTCTCTTTCTTCCCTCTCTCAGCATAAACAATAATGCTCCATCTACGAACAGCCTACATAAAGTAACGTAATCTTCCTAACTATAATCCTCTCCCCCTCTGATTTCAAGTGAGATGGGCCCCAGCCACTAATCTTCATCCAATTAACTACCTCCACATCAACTTTTATGTAAAAACTTCACGTAAGTTTACGTGGGTCTAGCATTACTCCGGCATAAAATCGGGAGTAATTTTATTTACTCACCGAGCGAGGAGATGGGCCCGGGCGGTGCGGCAGCCGGAGGCGGAGCGTCGAGCGCCAGGTCATAGTAGGCATATGCTTGAACCCGAAGTCGGCAGTTGAAGTTTTGCACCGTCCCTCCCTGATATCCGTTGCAGCAGGACGGCATAGGGGTCAACAATAATTGCAGACACTGATTGCACTCCTCGCCGCTAAGGTCCCTCATGCACTCCGCGAGACCGTACATCGTCCCATTGGGTGCGTACACGGCCTCCCCGGTGGCGAACTTCGCCTCCCCAGTGCCTCCGGCGCTTGCCGCCCGTGCCACCAGGCGATCTAACAGCGAGTAGAACTCCTGGTCGTGGCTACTCCGGTCAAAAGATGTCGGGATGTCGCTCAGCACATCAAGCGAGCGCACCTCGTAGTTGTAGTTGTTCGTGGCGTTTGTGTCGGCGTAGGTGATGTAGCACTTGTCGTACCAGGATGCGACGCTCCGGTTGGACGCGCACTTGCCGCGGGAGTCCAGGACGCCTGCTTGCAGGCTCGCGAGGCACTC
>NW_021246467.1:0-1769 GCF_002162155.2 Triticum dicoccoides | reverse complement strand
TCTCAGGTGGTTCAGCAATAGGTTCACTAGAAGTTTGCAAAGTCCTATCATTTTTCTTTTTCTTCCTTTTAGAAGAACTTGGTACATCTATATTATTTCTCTGAGAATCTTGCTCAATTCTCTTAGGGTGGCCTTCATGATACATAGGTTCCTGAGTCATTCTACCAGTTCTAGTAGCCACTCTAACAGCATAATCATTTTTCTTACTATTCATTTCATTGAGCAAATCATTTTGAGCTTTAAGTACTTCTTCTACTTGAGTGGTAACCATAGAAGCATGTTTGCTAACAAGTTTAAGTTCACCTCTAATATTAGCCATATAATCACCCAAGTGTTTAATCATATAAGCATTTTGTTTTAATTGTCTACCAAAATAAGCATTGAAATCTTCTTGCTTAAACATAAAGTTATCAAACTCATCCAAGCACTGACTAGCAATTTTAGTAGGAGGGATTTCAGCTTTATCATATCTATAGAGAGAATTTACCTTTACTACTTGTGTCGGGTTATCGGGATCAAGAGGTTCTTCAATAGGTAATGGATCAAGATCATATGTTTCTTCAACAGGCGGTAAATTAAGACCATGTATTTCTTCAATAGGAGGTAAATTCTTAACATCTTCAGCTTTAATACCTTTTTCTTTCATAGATTTCTTTGCCTCTTGCATATCTTCAGGACTGAGAAATAGAATACCCCTTTTCTTCGGAGTTGGTTTAGGAATAGGCTCAGGAGCTGGCTCAGGAAGTGTCCAATTATTTTCACTTGTCAGCATATTATTCAATAGAATTTCAGCTTCATCTGGTGTTCTTTCCCTGAAAACAGAACCAGCACAACTATCAGGTAATATCTGGAGGCATCGGTTAGTCCATTATAAAAGATATCAAGTATTTCATTTTTCTTAAGAGGATGATCAGGCAAAGCATTAAGTAATTTGAGAAGCCTCCCCCAAGCTTGTGGGATACTCTCTTCTTCAATTTGCACAAAATTATATATATCCCTTAAAGCAACTTGTTTCTTATGAGCAGGGAAATATTTAGCAGAGAAGTAATAAATAATATCCTGGGGACTACGCACACAACCAGGATCAAGAGAATTAAACCATATCTTAGCATCACCCTTTAATGAGAACGGAAATATTTTAAGGATATAAAAGTAACGAGTTCTCTCATCATTAGTGAATAGGGTAGCTATATCATTTAATTTATTAAGATGTGCCACAACAGTTTCAGATTCATAGCCATAAAAAGGATTAGATTCAACCAATGTAATTATATCAGGATCAACAGAGAATTCATAATCCTTATCAGTAACACAGATAGGTGAAGTAGCAAAAGCAGGGTCAAGTTTCATTCTAGCATTTAGAGATTGTTGCTTCCATTTAGCTAATAACCTCTTGAGTTCATATCTATCTTTGCAAGCTAAAATAGCTAAAGAAGCTTCTTTATCAAAAACATAACCCTTAGGAATAACGACCAAGTCTTCATCATCACTTTCATCAGTATTATCAGATTCAATATTTTCATTCTCTCTAACCCTAGCAAGTTGTTCATTAAGAAATTCACCAAGTGGCACAGTAGTATCAAGCATAGAAGTAGTTTCATCATAAGTATCATGCATAGCAGAAGTGGCATCATCAATAACATGCGACATATCAGAATGAATAACAGAAGCAGGTTTAGGTGTCGCAAGCTTACTGAAAACAGAAGGTGAATCAAGTGCAGAGCTAGATGGCAGTTCCTTACCTCCCCTCGTAGTTGAGGGATAAATCT
>NW_021246466.1:0-404 GCF_002162155.2 Triticum dicoccoides | reverse complement strand
ATCCGTTGCATGGCAATCCCTACTCCTTGCATTAACATCAATTGATGGGCATCTCCATAGCTCATTGATTAGCCTCGTTGATGTGAGACTTTCTCCATTTTGTCTTCTCCACATAACCCCCATCATCATATTCTATTCCACCCATAGTGCTATGTCCATGGCTCGCGCTCATATATTGCGTGATAGTTTATAGGTTTGAGATTACTAAAGTATGAAACAATTGCTTGGCTTGTCATCGGGTTTGTGCATGATGAGAGCATTCTTGTGTGACGAAAATGGAGCATGACTGAACTATATGATTTTGTAGGGATGAACTTTCTTTGGCCATGTTATTTTGAGAAGACATAATTGCTTAGTTAGTATGCTTGAAATATTATTATTTTTATGTCAATATGAACTTTTTT
>NW_021246465.1:0-1113 GCF_002162155.2 Triticum dicoccoides | reverse complement strand
AGCCTAAGTGTTCCAGAGCAGTAGCAAGCTACCATGGCTCAGCGGTAACACTAGGAGACATTTCCCGGTAAGAGAGGCTACTAAAGATAAACAACTAGATAGTCAGATCCCACACATACCAAGCATTTCAATAACATACACACAATATGCTCGATATGTGCAATACAACATGGCATCACAAAATGACTCTACGACTCAAGTAGTTTATTCAATAGGCTCCGAGGAGCGAGACATTACAAACATGGGTCTCATGACCCAACAATCAGAGCATACAAATCAAGGCACAAGCGGAAGCTATCATGTCTGAGTACAGACATCTATAAATGAAAAAGGCTGAGAAGCCTGACTATCTACCAGATCCTGCCGAGGGCACAAGATCGTAGCTGAGGTAACAAGCTAAACGTCGAAGCCCACGTGGAACTACTAGTGAGACTGAAGTCTCTCTGCAAAAACATAAAATAGGCAAACGTGAGTACAAATGTACCCAGCAAGACTTACATCAGATCTATCTACATATGCATCATTATCAACAAGGGGGTGGTGGAGTTTAACTGCAGCAAGCCAGCTTTGACTCGGTGGCTATCCTGAACTACGACTACAAGTAACTCTTTTGAGGTGGCGCACACGAGTCCACATATTCACCATATCAATACACCACTATGGATCCATTCCCGTCTCCCTACGAGAACGCCATCCATAGCACTCACGCTTATCTTGCGTATTTTAGAGTATCCACTTTCACTTGTCTATGAACTATGCAAGGGGTCCAAGTTTCCATATCCGAGGAATCCGGCTATTCGAATAGATGATGTTAACCCTGCAGGGGTGTACTTCTTCACACACGCTTTCGCCACTTATCGCCCTGTACACGTCATGTACCTCGGCAACCTTCAAGCGGAAGCCGGGCGAGGGAGTCGGCCACGACCTGACTAACCGAACAAGTCCCTAGTCCAGGTTTATCGCCTATTCGGGTTCCATCCGCAAGGAGATCCGGCCGGGGTGTCGCTTACGGCCCCAAACGATGTGTGCAGGGTTCCCAAGCCCACCAACCGGGTGCCACTTGGTACACCGGGCCACTGTGCCTAGTCTGTCCCAAGCCCACCTGTACCGGGT
>NW_021246464.1:0-392 GCF_002162155.2 Triticum dicoccoides | reverse complement strand
AATATGGCAACTACCATAATGACAATATGGCAACTGTCATCATACTATGATGGCAACTGCCATCATGACAATATGGCAACTGCCATCACACTATGATGGCAACTAGCACATACATATGGCAACTTCCTCTTTTTCTCTTTTTTCATGCACTTCAACTTAATTATCATGGGAACATAGATTATCCTGTATTTTTTTTTTGCAAAGTACCATGATGGCAACTGATATTTCTTTCTTTTTAAAATTGTTGTACATCAGCTCATGTACGTCGACTGTCTTGATCTGTCCATCGTGGATTTCACTGGGACAGGAGGCCCGCCGCCTATGCACAAGTTTGTTGTTTCTGCATGGACTATTGATGTTGTCAAGGTTGTGCTTGCTGTAGACAGGGTAAC
>NW_021246463.1:0-976 GCF_002162155.2 Triticum dicoccoides | reverse complement strand
CAAAGCCAGTGATCTTCTCCATGGCCTCTTCAAAATTGTTCAGCACATCTTGCACCTGTTCAGTCATCATTTGCTGAAACTTATCATGAAGCTCCTTGTTCGATAAATTCTCCCAGTCAATCTCGTCGGCTTGTGATCCTGGCATGGTTAGCAGCAATAGAAACACACAAGAATATGATCCTACAGACTACGAACAAGTGGTGGTGGTGGGTGTCACAAATCCGTCAAGCAAATCTCAAATTCTTACCAGTTCTTACCCAGCAGCAGGCGGTGATCGGCAACCGTTGTAGTCAAAAACTCTCAAAGCTTGGATAGAGCGATTACCAGGGAGAGTCAAACGCACGACGTAGATGTATGTGGAGCTGGGAAGGCTTATAATATGGTAGCAAAAAGGGTCAGCAATAATCAATTCAGAGATGCAAAGTTGAATAAACGCTCAACGACGGCACTGTGCTGGTCCTAGGCTAGACTGTGCTAGAGACGCGAGCCTAGAACACTAACAAAATCACGGCGCGGCACGTAAACAAGGGAAAAGCACACTCTGGAATTTTTTTTTTCGCTTTTTTCTTTCTTTTTTTTTTTTTTGCGAAAAATCACTATAATGGCGAGTGTCTCAAAACTCTTCTTAGCTCAAACTGACAGGATGGGCACGAAATTTTTTTGACCAATTTTTTTTTTTGACTGTCCGGACCCAAAAACTGGAAACGGGTCAAAAAAAACTTCCTATAATGGCACCTGTCTCAAAACACTCAGAAACACCTAAAAATAGGATAGCCAGAAATTTTTTCGAAAAATGCGTTTTCGAAAAATTTTGGGCCTAAACGGAGCGTGGCTACCCGACTTTTTTTTTTTCCGAAACCTACTCCGGCAAGGAAACACGAATCGGAATCTAGATGGATCTCGAAAACAAACCTAATATGACAAGAACTCGGATTGGTGGTGGATATATGGTGGTAGATGGCAGCGGTGGTGGTAT
>NW_021246462.1:0-2015 GCF_002162155.2 Triticum dicoccoides | reverse complement strand
GAACATTTTAGATCATGCATTAACTAATGTTTGGAGTTCGAATTAAAATAAAAAATGAACATGCTGGTTCTAAAACGACACAAATATGACATAAAGTTAACAATAATACTTCAAACTCGTGGCTAAACTACAACATTGAAAGCACAACTTATATACCCTTAATATAGGTTTTTGTGATTAAGGAGAAAGCAATTGAGATAATGAACGTTTTATGAGTTTATCTTAGGAAATTAGTCCATAAACCTTAGTGGAAACATCAAGGTTGACCAGTACAACTATTTCTTCAAGTGGTTGTGTGCCTCAAGTTCTTAAAGTACAGTTTTATAGGCTTTTAGTGATTCCAAGATTCACACAGAGTGTAGAATAGTCATACTATCAAGAGGAGAAAAGCAAAGTATATGTGGTCGAACTCCAAGATAAGATCCTCAACCAAAATTCTCAAGTATTTCACTCTAGCAACTCAACTTTTTTTTGTTTCAGTGCCGAGTTACTCTGAGTTTTTCCACCCAGTACTACGACTTTTAGGAGTGAGTAGGCCATGATGAGCGAACCATGTTTCCTATAGCTTCCGAACTGTACACGACTCTTTTTTGGAGCCGCCGAACTATGTTTATTTTGACATCATCCCTATTAGTTTTGGCACCTCTGACAATAACATTTTTCTCTGACCTTTCCAAGCCCTTCTCAGTTTGCTTCAGCAGAGTATCTTTATTGGATTGCTACTTCCAAGAAAATTCATCCAATACCTCCAAGATGGACTTTGGGTTTGCCTGCTAGATGGTGTCCTGCATCACCTTTCAGCGCCCCGCCCCAACATATCTTCTCTCTCCTCTGGGCGGCAGATTAGACAGTTTGCTGCAGCAGTGATGCTGCGAGGTTCTGGTGGCGGAGGAGGCCGACGAACAACACATCTCGGTATACCGGCCAAAAAATGAGGTTTTTCAATCGAAGCGACGGTTTGAGCTACAAAACATTTTGAAATTTAAAAAAAATCTAGGATGACATCATCTTTTCGTCTTTTAGTGCACATATGCATGTAATTAGAGGGAGGAGCGCATGTGAAAGGAAAATTAATTATTTTAATGCATGCATGTATACAATTAGAATGGAATAAGAATAGTTTTTGCCTATTGCTAAAATCCGAACGTTTGGTAGTTATAAAAGTCCAAATAAAAAAGTACCAACAGAACATAAAAACAGCGGAACCAACTCGTGCCAGCGACAAAAGATAAATGTAAGTGGACCTAGCCGAAATATGATTGGAGAGGTTGCATGTTTGCTCACCCTATATGTCGCCTTAC
The DNA here is from genome assembly GCF_002162155.2 of Triticum dicoccoides. Lineage (NCBI taxonomy): Eukaryota > Viridiplantae > Streptophyta > Magnoliopsida > Poales > Poaceae > Triticum > Triticum dicoccoides. Next base: position 714 of record NW_021246462.1, on the reverse strand, counting down.
GCACGGAACAGGAAGGGCATGGACTGGGTGTACTAATGATGGGGTGCACCGGTCGATTCATCTCCCGCAACCAGCAATGTTGTATCTGGTGACAGGCAACATATGTTGGGGAACGTAGTAATTTCAACAATTTTCCTACGCACACACATGATCATGGTGATGCATGGCAACGAGAGGGGAGAGTGTGTCTACGTACCCTCGTAGACCGAATGCGGAAGCGTTAGCACAACGCGGTAGATGTAGTCGTACGTCTTCACGATCTGACCGATTCAAGTACCGAACGCACGACACCTCCGAGTTTTGCACACGTTCAACTCGATGACGTCCCGCGAGCTCCGATCCAGCAAAGCTTCACATGAGAGTTTCGTCAGCACGATGGTGTGATGACGGTGATGATGATGCTACCGACGCAGGGCTTCGCCTAAGCACCGCTACGATATGATCGAGGTGGATTATGGTGGAGGGGGGCACCGCACACGGCTAAGAGATCAATGATCAATTGTTGTGTCTATGGGGTGCCCCCTGCCCCCGTATATAAATGAGCAAGGGGAGGAGGCGGCCGGCCAGGGAGAGGCGCGCCAAGAGGGGGAGGAGTAGGACTCCTCCTTTTCCTAGTAGGAGTAGGAGAGGGAAGGAAAGGGAGAGGAGGAGAAGGAAAGAGGGGGCCGACTCCCCTTGTCCTAAACCAATTCGGTTTGGGCCTTGGGGGGGGGG
>NW_021246461.1:0-1110 GCF_002162155.2 Triticum dicoccoides | reverse complement strand
TCGCCGGGGCGAAGTAGAGTCGCCGTGATCCTGGCCGTGGGCCTGGGCCCAGCCACATGAGCGGCGGCGATTGAGATGCTGTAGAGAAGAGTTGCGCCGTCGCCATAGATGAGTCTGTGGGGATCGATTTCCTCCCACCACAGGCTGAGGGATTGCCGGAACAGATGCAGGTGTGCGGCGGCTCAGGTGAGAGGGTCATGGAGACTAGGGCAGAGGCCCTCGATGGTCAGACACCGGAGGACAGTGCCGCTGTAGCTGGTCACCCAGTTCCCCGAGGCCGGCTCGGACAGCAGCGGCTGCGAGCGGTAGTTGGAGCCGGAGAGGATGCATCTCATCTCAAGGCGCGTGGTGTCTTGGTGATTTACTGCCGCGACGAGCCAGGGTAGAAACTGGGTCGTGGCCGTCGCCGTCCGGGAGTCCCGCCACGGCTTACAAACGGCGTGGAAGCGGGCGAGATCTGGCTGTAGATCAGACCAACCTGTTGCGTTCATGGCGGCGTGATCCGGTAGCACGCAGGACGAGCCAGTTATAATAATCCGCCTAAACACACGGAACACATTATATAAACGCCCATTAAATTTGACAAAGGAACCGACCGTTTTATGAGTCCCATACTGAGCGTTCTCATGCTTTGGTTGTTCCACCCTGCATGTTGATTTCTACTGGGTTGAACCAAAGTAGCAGCCACACAAGTCACAACGCTACAACACCGAAACCAAACGGAAAGACCGTTCCTTCCAACTGTCGTTCTTAATCTTTGGGATTGTGTGCGGTTCCTTAGAGCAACTCTAGGTATAAATCAATATTGCAAAATCATTTTAGGGCTCCAAGGTGCCGTAGAACAGATCCGCTATAGTTCATACTATAAATTTAAAAACAAGTTCGCGCTACAAATTTCACCACACAATCGGAGTTCATACGTAGTATCATGTCCTGGGTGTGTGCGTGTGTTGCGGTGGCGTGGCGTGTGTTTGTACTGGGTGCTTGTGGTTTGGTGCTTTATACATAAAGTGGGACGAAAGCCTTTTTCAGTAAAAATATACTCCCTCCGTCCCGAAATTCATGTCGTGATGGAGATTTTGCAATTCAGTCCTCAGCCTTTTCCCGACC
>NW_021246460.1:0-938 GCF_002162155.2 Triticum dicoccoides | reverse complement strand
TTTTGAGTTTTACCTCTTTGCAATATTTTCAGAGACTAAGAGGAACATTTTCTTGGACTTCTTTGAGAAGATTTTAATGTTGATCATTTTTAGAAGGTTTCTGAGGCTTTAAAAATCCCTCAATTCAAATTTCATTTGAATTAAAACATGATGCTCACATGAGGTCTAGCCTAGTGCATAACAGGACCAGGGATGTGACAACTCACCCCCACTAAACAAAAATCTCGTCTCGAGATTCAAGCGTAGGGTAAGATGAAGGGGGAACGCGACCTAGCACAATCTTCACGATCCAGGTTGCACTTCATAGGAACGTTGATTTGATCATCATCCTGTCTCGACGTCTTGCTCTGGAAACTCCAACCAACATGACAACGAGAGAAGGAGGGGAACTCTAGAAGGATCAATCTTCTCGAAGGTCAAACAACTCAGGATTAACTCACGGAATGGGACATAGCAACATTTCTCGAGCTGAGGGACAAAGCACACCTCTAGAGGGATGGAGTGGAGCAGATGACGAGGTTTACCAGGTAGACTACAATTCCACACTTAAAAAGGTGGTAAACGATTGTCATCGTAGCGAGGAGTTGAGTTGCCATGATACCACAACGAGGCACCTTAGGGATGGTGACTCGTAGATATATCCCCTTAAGTGGCAAAAAGAATTACCTTTGATTCAAAGATCATTGAAACTCTTTATACCAGCCTAAGGCAATCACAAGCGATCATTTGGAGGGGGTCGGTAGAATGGCATACTCGGACTTGGATGATGTGGATTACCTAGTTGAAGACAACGTAATGGATGAATTTGCTTATCACCAGAAATGGAAGAGACCCATGGTAGAATGGCACATTGGCGGTGCAAGCTGGGAACAAAATGCAAATGCTGGGAATGATTCTGGTAACTGGGGAAGAACCCAACAATAGAGAGTGAATTCACT
>NW_021246459.1:0-1426 GCF_002162155.2 Triticum dicoccoides | reverse complement strand
AACTGCAGGGTGCATTTACGTGTCGGTCATCAACACTCGCAGTTTTGGCCGGTTCTGGCCCGTTTCTTGGACTACTACTCTGTTCTTGGGTCCAAGCGTGATTTCCACGATTTACGAACCCCGTGGTGCATTTACGTGTCGGTCAATGACACTCACAATTTTGGCCAATTTCTGGTCGTTTTGTGTACTATTACTCACCGTTTTGGCGTCCCAGAGCGATTTCCACGATTTACAATCCCCAGCATGCGTTTACGTCTCTGTCGCCAACACTCACAGTTTTGGCCAATTCTGACGCGATTCATGGACTATTACTCATCATTTAGGGGTCCCGAAGCGATTCCATAGTGGTTGAACCCTAAGGTCCATTTACGTGTCGGTCATCAACACTCACAGTTTTGTTCGATTCTGGCCCGTTTCTTGGACTATTACTCTGTTTTTGTGTCCAAGCGTGATTTCCACGATTTACAAACCCCGTGGTGCGTTTACGTGTCGGTCAATGACAGTCACAAATTTGGCCAATTTCTGGTCCGTTTTGTGTACTATTACACACCGTTTTGGCGTCCCAGAGCGATTTCCACGATATACAATCCCCGAGGTGCGTTTGCGTCTCTGTCGCCAACACTCACAGCTTTCGCCAATTCTGACGCGATTCATGGACAATTACTCATCATTTAGGGGTCCCGAAGCGATTCCATAGTGGTTGAACGCTAAGGTCCGTTTACGTGTCGGTCATCAACACTCACAGTTTTGGCCGATTCTGGCCCGTTTCATGGACTATTACTCACCATTTTGGGGCCCCGAAGTGATTTCCACGTTTGTTTGACCCCATGGTGTGCTTACGTGTCGATCATCAACAAGCGCACTTTGGGCCGATTTTGGCCCATTTCTTGCATTATTACTTAGTTTTGGGGTCCCGGAGTGATTTCCACGATTGACAAACTCCGGGGTGCATTTACGTGTCGGTCATAAACACTCACAATTTTGGCCACTTCTCGTCCGTTTCATGCACTATTACTCACCGTTTGGGCGTCCCAGAGCGATTTCCACGATTGACAATCCCCGTAGTGCGTATGCGTGTCTGTCGTCAACACTCACAGTTTTGGCCAATTCTGACGCGATTCGTGGGCTATTACTCACCATTTAGGGGTCCCGAAGCGATTTCCATAGTTGTTGAACCCCAAGGTGCGTTTAGGTGTCGGTAATCAACACTCACTGTTTTGGGGCCCCGGTGTGATTTCCACGATTAACGAACCGCGGGGTGCGTTTACATGTCGGTCATCAATACTAGTAGTTTTGGCCAATTCTGGCCCGTTTCGTGGACAATTACTCATTGTTTTGGGGCCCCGAAATAATTTCCACGATTAACGAACCCCTGGGTGCGCTTACGTGTTGGTTATGAACACTCACAGTTTTGGCCAATTCTAAC
>NW_021246458.1:0-1400 GCF_002162155.2 Triticum dicoccoides | reverse complement strand
CCGCCGGCCATGGCGTGGCCGTGGCCACAGCCACCCCAGCTCGTATCCGAGCCCACTGACGTGCTCACCATGATCTCAGGAGTCCGTAGCACGCCCCAGCTCCTCCTGCCGTGCTCCCTAACCCCGACCCCGAGATTGCCCGAACTCCGGCAGCCGCAAAAGAGGTCGCCGCCGGCAGCTCCGGCCACCCCAGCCTCCGCCACCGCCACCGTTGGATGCGCCACTCCACCCTCTCCCCGTAGCTGCTTCCTGCGCGCCAAAAGAGCCCCTGTAGTTGGTTTCCGACGCGCACCACCGCGTCTGGCCTCGCCGGCGTCAAGCCGCCGGTGGGTCTGACCACGTTGACCACGGCGGGACCCCCCCCTCTCTGGGTCGATGACAGGTGGGGCCAGCCCCCCCCTGTTAATTAGTTTAACTATTTTATCTTAACTACCCCCTCTGCTGACACTGACAGGTGGGCCCCCGCCATCAGGTGGTTAGCTTAAGCTAATCACCACCTAATCTAACCCCAGAGCCACTGACATGTGGGCCCTAGTGCCCTAATCTTTAATTAAATTAAACTAACCCCCCTGTCTAACCTGTGTCACTGACGTGTGGCCCCCACACGTCAGATTTGACCCGGGGCAGCCCTGTTGACTTCTGACGCAAGCATGACGCAGTGCTGATGTCATAACTCATTTTCTGGATTTAATTTAATTCTGAAATTCCAGAAAATGCCTAAAACTTCTAAAAATCATAGAAAATTAACCGTAACTCCAAATTAAATAATTTATATATGAAAAATTATCAGAAAAATTCAAGGAATCCATCTGTACCATTTTCATGCATGTTAGAACAACTTATAGCTGCTGTTTAGCACAAATCAAATAAAGGGCATTTAAATAATCACATATGGAGTTTGAATTTGAATCTTGTATTCAAACCAACTTCATTTAATCTGTTGCTAGTTGCATTGGCTCAAAACACATTCATTTTGCCATGTCATGATCATGCATCATATTGTGCATTTCATTGATTGTGTTCCCTTCTGTGTTGCCGGTATTTGTCCCCTCTCGATAGACGTGATACCGATGATGTGATCGTTGACACTGATGAAGACTCAATGTTATCTTCAAAAGTGCCAGGCAAGCAAAACCCCCTTGTTCATTCCGATACAATCCTACTCTCTCGCTCCTGCTCTCTTTTACTGCATTAGGACAACACCGATTCATCTGTTACTTGCTGCGGTAGCTGAACCCCTTTGTCTTTTGCATGACCTGTCATTGCCACAGTAAATAGATGAAACCCACTAGCATGAGTAGGAGTTGTTTGAGCCCTGATGTGCCTACTCATTCATGTTTGTTTGTCATGCCTGCTATTGCTTAGAGTTGAGTCAGGTCTGATTCATCGGGGATGAATCA
>NW_021246457.1:0-1360 GCF_002162155.2 Triticum dicoccoides | reverse complement strand
AGGTATGATTGGTAACCCTCAATGGGCTTATTTTAATCCATGGATGCAATATAATTTTTTACGTCATGAAAGGGTATTACCAAGTCACTATACATTTGATTAGCTACAAGTTTGTTGCTGATCCAAAAGGCCGAAATACTTGATTTGTCATTTCATTTGTTTATTTCGGCTATATGTGCTTTGAATGAAGTTTACATGGTAATGGCCGATGATATTTATCTATCGTCCTAAGAGTATGTCAATGCATGGCCGGTGTAGTATTCTAATATTGTCCTTAGTTTGATTGGAGAGCGAGACAAGGTACGTGCTCATGAAAATTTATATGTATGCCTATATTATGATTGAATGGAGTTGAGACATCATGACCGATGTCATTGAATATATGCTGCATAGACCAATTCATAGCTACAGAATTGGTTGGTGGGCTTATACTTTGTTTGGATATGATTTGGCTTATGCATCTTTGAGATCTATAAGTGGCCAAATCATAGTTGATTTTGTTACTGAACATCGGATTAGTGTCATGCATAATATTAATATTAGCCTTGTCTCTCTAGTACTATGGAGATTATGTTTTGATGGTTCAATTCATAGCAATGGCCAAAGTGTTGGTGTTGTTTATATATTTCTTTATGGTACTATTTTTTGAAGTCTCGTGCCGCTTAGAATATTTTTACGCACGATTAATCAAGGCCGAATATGCATTGTTATTCGGATTGACTCTTTTACTTGCTATAGGTGTTATACATATTGAGGCTTTTGGTGATTCGTTATGAGTAGTGCAACAAATATCCAAGGATTATCAATGTGTTTTGACGAATCACTTATAGTTTATCTTGGGTTATGTCTAGATGAAGAATTTACCTTGGGTTGCATTAAAATTGTTCATATATTTAGACATGACAATTGGAGAGAGTTGGCATAGCAAGCATCCGACTACCATGTCCATCATGTTGTATTGCATTTCTCTCGATAGCCGATGCTTAGTCTTGTCAACATAGGTAAGGCCGAACCGAAGTCCAGAACTTCGGCCACTAATGAAATTTTTATGCAAGCGAAAGTAAGGATTGGAGAAAGTTTATTGTTGATTGTCTACAAACTCCTAGCAAAAGGGTGAACAATATGGTTCGGAGGATGACATTGAGATACATATCTATGGAACTTTATCACCGGATTGTTAATGAAGCTGAGAAGGTTTCACCCAAGTTTGCATCAGAAAGTACACACAAGACATGGCCGATATATACTTATCGTCCTAAGAACATATAAATGGCCGATGGAGTGTTGACATCGTCCTTAGAACAAACTTGGTACAAGTATTTTTCGGCACGCTAGCTTTACCGAAAAACAGGGGGGCATG
>NW_021246456.1:0-549 GCF_002162155.2 Triticum dicoccoides | reverse complement strand
ATGGGAATCCTTGGAGTTGTAGTCGTACTTGATGAAGTGGAGCTTGAAGTAGTCTTGGGAATCCACTTGACTAAGGTCTTCGGAGCTTCTTCAAATGCATCAATTTCCTCTTGAAGCTTGTCCTTGCCTTTTTGCTTGTAGTCTTGTGGTGGAAGATCGTCTTGAGCTTGTGTCCCCTTGAAAGAAGTATACTTCTCTTGTTGAGGGACAAACTTTGTCTTGGGTTATTGATCTTCTTCCCACTCAACTCCATTGGCATTGAACTTTCATTCAAAACCAACACCTTGATTCTTCCGGTGCATTCCTTGCTTGCGCACAATTTCTTCGAATTGCTTACTCCCGGCAAGGCTTTTGTACACTCCTTTCTCTATAATTCCCTTCAATAAGCTATTTTCTTGCTCAAGTGTAACTTGGCTAAGAGAATCATTAGTGGAATCAAGAGAACTACTAGAAGCAACCATATTGGATTTAACATGATCATTGTTACTGCTAGAGGAAGAATCTTTCTTGTTAGACTTGACTTGAGGCATGTAAGTGGATAAGAGCAAA
>NW_021246455.1:0-402 GCF_002162155.2 Triticum dicoccoides | reverse complement strand
GCCCTGCAAAATCCGTCTCCTCGTATTCTTGTGATTGTTTGTCGATCCTTGGTTCCAACAAGCAACACCGAATTCTTGGGTGATGATCAGCACTCAAGCACTCGATTGCAGTTTTTTGCTCAAATGCTGAGTTGTGTCATTGATTGCAGACCCTAAGGAAGTAAAAATGCAAAGGGATAGAGAGAGGTATGCACAAAATAGGGATGAGATTAATAAGAGACGGTGTGAGGTCTATAAACAGAAGAAAATTGCCGCAACCGAGATCAATGGGGCACACACCCAGCTGGTTGTATCAAAGGGTAATGATGATCAACTTCATGATATATGGCCCAGCTGTATTGCTTTATAATGATCTAGACACCTCTCCGGTCAATAACCAATAGCGGAACATGGATGCCCATA
>NW_021246454.1:0-1053 GCF_002162155.2 Triticum dicoccoides | reverse complement strand
TCGGTCATCAACACTCACAGTTTTGTTCGATTCTGGCCCGTTTCTTGGACTATTACTCTGTTTTTGTGTCCAAGCGTGATTTCCACGATTTATGAACCCCATGGTGCGTTTACGTGTCGGTCAATGACACTCTCAATTTTGGCCAGTTTCTGGTCCGTTTTGTGTACTATTACTCACCGTTTTGGCGTCCCAGAGCGATTTCCATGATTTACAATCCCCGGGGTGCGTTTGTGTCTCTGTCGCCAAGACTCACAGTTTTGGCCAATTCTGACGCGATTCATGGACTATTACTCATCATTTAGGGGTCCCGAAGCTATTCCATGGTGGTTGAACCCTAAGGTCCGTTTACGTGTCGGTCATCAACACTCACAGTTTTGGCAGATTCTGTCCCATTTCATGGACTATTACTCACCATTTTGGGGCCCCGAAGTGATTTCCACGGTTGTTTGACCCCATGGTGCGCTTACGTGTCGATCATCAACAAGCGCACTTTGAGCCGATTATGGCCCATTTCTTGGATTATTACTTAGTTTTGGGGTCCCGGAGTGATTTCCACGATTGACGAACTCCGGGGTGCATTTACGTGTCGGTCATAAACACTCACAATTTTGGCCAATTCTCGTCCGTTTCATGCACTATTACTCACCGTTTGGGCGTCCCAGAGCGATTTCCACGATTGACAATCCCCGTAGTGCGTATGCGTGTCTGTCGTCAACACTCACAGTTTTGGCCAATTCTGACGCGATTCGTGGGCTATTACTCACCATTTAGGGGTCCCGAAGCGATTTCCATAGTTGTTGAACCCCAAGGTGCGTTTAGGTGTCGGTAATCAACACTCACTGTTTTGGGGCCCCGGTGTGATTTCCACGATTAACGAACCGCGGGGTGCGTTTACATGTCGGTCATCAATACTAGTAGTTTTGGCCAATTCTGGCCCGTTTCGTGGACAATTACTCATTGTTTTGGGGCCCCGAAATAATTTCCACGATTAACGAACCCCTGGGTGCGCTTACGTGTTGGTTATGAACACTCACAGTTTTGGCCAATTCTAAC
>NW_021246453.1:0-4539 GCF_002162155.2 Triticum dicoccoides | reverse complement strand
GACGACTTTTGCGTCCCCTCCAGTTGTATATAAAGACTGATCATCAATGAAATTGATCCCGGTTGGATTCTTTTACAACTCTCGTTTTTACTCATCAAAGTTTGGCAGAGGCACATCGAGCATCCTTGACGATGACGACAGTGGATAATGCGGCCAGGCTCGCGGAACGGCACTCCAAAACGTAGGGCGATGGTGGCAGTGCACGTCCAACGCGCATCGTAGTGTGACCTCGTACTCCGAAGAGGAGATGCCTCGATCGCGCATGCCGTGAGTGGTGGCTCGGTATCACAATCGCGCAAGCATAGGACACCCAACTGCTGCAGCCGAGCGAGGTCGCTAGAAATGCGGCGCGACGGCTTAAAAAGCACGGTGTCGTCGAGGCTGGAGGCTGGTCCACAGAGTTGCTAGCACAACCTAGCCCTCTCAGCAGCCTTTTTAACTGTGAAATAATGGGCATTTATGTGATTACATACAAAGCTAGGGGGTTTTCTGCAAAAAATCTGCCACATAGGCACCCGACAGGCAGGCCCGTCAGTCAGATACACTATCAATACATATTTATACGTGATTTAGACCTTTTTGTAACGGCTTGCCCCAAACTTGATACTGACATGTAAAAATTACGAAGAATGGTACCAATCTGCATGTAATGCCCCAATTGTGGTACTTCTATGCAATTAACTCGTAACAAAGCAATAACTGCATGTGCGTTGCCAATCTAGCAACAGTCACGACGGTTCCCTCGTTCCCCATCGAGTGGACGCGCCCCTGGACGACTTTTGCGTCCCCTCCAGTTGTATATAAAGACTGATCATCAATGAAATTGATCCCGGTTGGATTCTTTTACAACTCTCGTTTTTACTCATCAAAGTTTGGCAGAGGCACATCAAGCATCCTTGACGATGACGACAGTGGATAATGCGGCCAGGCTTGCGGACCGGCACTCCAAAACGCGGGGCGATGGTGGCAGTGCACGTCCAACGCGCAGCGTAGTGTGACCTCGTACTCCGAAGAGGAGATGCCTCGATCGCGCATGACGCGAGTGGTGGCTCGGTGTCACAATCGCGCAAGCATAGGACACCCAACCGCTGCAGCCGAGCGAGGTCGCTAGAAATGCGGCGCGACGGCTTAAAAAGCACGGTGTCGTCGAGGCTGGAGGCCGGTCCACAGAGTTGCTAGCACAACCTAGCCGTACGCGCAGCAATGTGGCTTGAACAGCACGGCCCAGCAGGACGAGGAGCGTTGGCTCAGTTGGCCCATGGATGTCTAACACTAACTTGAAAACCCAGAGTCTAGGTTCCACCATAATCACATTGGTTAAGTGTGCTCCGTGCTATAGTTGATATAGCAAAGTATGTTGCTTTACACTTCATCTGACACCACCTGCACAAGGTTCTCAAAATAGAGTGTGTGATGAAGGTGAATTCTCCAACACTCTGGAACTCCTTAAATGGAGTGATATCACCAGCAGAGGGTGGTAATTACACATGAAGTGTATACGAAATGGACACTCGTCTGATTTCATATGACTTTGAGTCAGTGGCAACATACAACTCTAATGTGCATCAAATCAACTGAGAATTGAGATTCCGCAATAGTGCGGTTTCAGATGCTAATCTCATCGATGAAATGTGTTCCACTTTCAATCCTTTCATGAGGATTTTTGACTGAATAGTTTTCCCAATGGTGAAGGAAAGTGGAGACATGATGAGAAGCAGAGATGAATGGAGCACAAAATGCCAAAAGTCATTTCGGAGAATGACAATGCTAGCAGCTCTGAAGGTTGCTATGGTGTGGTCATATGACTAACATCAAAAGGAAATCCGATACTTTCAAGCATTTGGTGGGTCTGAAAGTGCACTCAATTGGCATGAGCAACAAAGGCTCATGCGGAAAAAATGTGGGAAGCCATGTCCAAGCTCAGCAAAATGAAGATTCACTATTGAATGTTGATGGCATATTAGTGGACTTTGCTTATAGTGACATGTATGGAGACCAAATTTCATCTTCTGGATTTGTCAGGTATTATTATTATGTCCACAAACATATTACGTGTCATGAAACATATTATGTCCATCGACATAATATGGTAGCTATGTCATCAGACATGATGCTTGTGGTATGTGATCTGACATATGCAGCTTATAATGTATGTACTATTTCTATATGAGTCCATTCATATGTTCAAATTGATTTCTTTCTCTTTAGAAACCTATGGAAATAATCCAATTGAGAAGAAAATGTGTTAAGTGGAAACTGGGTCTACTAACACGATACTTAGGGAGATTAAGTGTTTCCAAGCTCTTGATAAGAGTAATGGAAAAATCATGACAATTGTTGGTCGTGATGGGGTAGTTGTTGGTTCTGGTCAAGCCACAATTGCACTCCCTGGGGTACTACATGATAATCTTGGATGCATTGGTGTATCTAGATTCTACTCGTACCTTGCTGAGATTTAAGGATATACGTAATGGTTTCTATGTCGAAACCCATAAAGTGAGTGAGGTTGAAAGCCTACTCTTGACTCAGCAAAATGGATTTGAATGAAATCCTAGAGTAAATGTATTCTCTATCTTTTGGATTATACTATACATACATTAAGTCAGATATGCATTTGGCATACAAAATAATTTTCTATAATCTTGATAAGTTCAAGATATAGAATGGTTGCCTAGATCATCCCTGTATTGGGATGATAAGAAAATTATAGATGGTTCTACTACAGACAATCTAATGGTGTGAATTTTCCAAATTCATTGAATTATGTATACACGATATGTGCAACCAGAAAATTGATCACAATGCCATCTTATGTCAAGATAAAGGTTGAGCCTCTAGATTTCCTTGGATTGGAAATATATGTGATCCAATTCAACCGTTATATGGAATATTCGAATATTCCATAGTGCTTTTGGATGCATCAATGTGATGGTCCAATGTGTGTCTTCTATAAGAACCATGTGCTTTTACAAAGTTGGTTGCTCAGATCGACTTGATAAATTCATCAGAATGGATAATGCCGTGTAGTTCACAAGCATTTGATGATTATTGCCTAGATTCAGGCATGAGTGGGGAGCATTGTTGTACTATGTGTACACACCCAGAATGGTCTTGCGGAATCACTTGTCAAGAGGATAAGTTGATAGCAAGATTGCTCCTACAAAATTGCAATCTCCTAACATCTTGTTGGGGACATGCAGTTTTACATATTGCATAGTTGATACAAATTCGACCAACTGCATATTATACGGTCTCCCCGTTGCAGTTAGTACATGGAAATCCGCAAGTATTTCCCATCTGTGATATTTCGGTTGCGTTGGATACGAACCGATTTCACCACTACAGCATATAAATATGGGCCCTCATAGAGAAAAAGGGATCTATGTGAGGTACAATTCTCCATCAAATATATAGTACCTGAAGTCTCTAGAAGGGGACTTGTTTATGGCTCGGTATGCTGGTTGTATTTTGATGAGGACATTTTTCCGGCATTAGGGGGAGATAAGAACCACATTAAAAGCCGGGAAAATAGAATGAGATGTGAAGAGACATCTAGTCCTTAGATCCACATACAAATCAATCTAAACTAGAGGTCCAGAAGATTATGAATTTGCAAAGTATCGCAAATAATTTGCCAGTTGCATTTACTGAGTATAAAGGTGTCACAAAGTAAAATGTTTCCCATAGTAAATGTGCTAGAGAGAGTGGATGTGACCCATAGGTTCACTCGGCCACCCATGAGGGGGAGAAATCTGGACACAATAGGACAAAGCTTCAAGGAAGCGTCCGAGGGGAATGAGGAATCCTCAAACAATAAATGCAGGTCAACTTCATGTTGACATTCAACCTAGGGTTGGAGGACACCTGAGGGATGCTGGAAACATCCAAGACCCAACACGAGTGTGCGCACAAATTTTAGTGTTGGGACATCGGAACACCTTGACTCTATTGTTGTGGGAAATCACGAAGAGTCAAAAGGTAATGATGAAATCTCCACTATGTATAAGGAATCGGGAGAATCGTATAATAAAGACTACATTATGTCGACATTTATTTCTCCTGAGAATTGCAAAAGACCTTGAATTGGATCTAGAACTTAAGTCCATGCATGGCTGAGTGTCTTAGACGCTCTGATTGATCCAAAGGAAGGCAACAATTGAGGAGGCGCTCGCTCACAGGAGGAGGGGTATTGACCTGCACTAGTAGAAAAGGGGGCAAAGGTCCAGGCCGGGTCAGCCCATTAGTCCCGGTTCAGTCCAGAACCGGGACCCATGGTGGCATTGGACCCGGTTCGTGAGCCCCGGGGGCCGGCCAGGCCACATGGGCCATTGGTCCCGGTTTGTCTGGACCTTTTGGTGGGACGAACCAGGACCAATGGGCCTCGTTCCTGGCCCACCACCATTGCTCCCGGTTGGTGGCTCGAACCGGGACCAACAAATAAATAATGCAGAAAACAAAACAAAAAAACTGGAAAAAATAAAAATAGCAACAATAAGTACTTATTTATTTTCTTTTACGATAATTCTTTTTTGCTATTAA
>NW_021246452.1:0-1217 GCF_002162155.2 Triticum dicoccoides | reverse complement strand
TGAAGATAGAGAGACGAAAGTTAAAATTTGGATATGATGAGTGGTTACTTCATCAAGTTGGTCTTGCTAAAACAAGTTTGTGATATGATGTGATGTGTGATGATGCTTTATATGTGATGTGATGACCTAATTTTTTTCATTTGGTGGAATTTAGAGGATTTCTGGTGTTGCCTCCGGTGGAGTGATCATTGACGTTGGAGCTCTTGGTCTTTGATTGTCCCTTCGCTGATCGACTACATCATCTACATCCGAGGGTGAGCTACAAATCCACCACCTCATACGTTCTTTTAATCATGTCACTAGATTAAATTTTCACATCAAGTCGCGTAACCTAGGTCTCCCGTCCGAAAGGGTTGCATCGATAAATATGCATTCAATTGCATATTTATCACCGCAGCTCTTTCGGATTGTCCAGCGCTTTCCACGGACAGCCCGAGGATGTGTAGATTGGGTACGTTGTTCATGCTCTACCTCATTCCGAGACAGGATTTCGGCGGCGCCTGCCTGTTGTTCTCCGGATGCACATTCTCTCGGCATTTTGCCGAGACGTGTATTTGGAGAACAGCGGGGAGGTGTTGCCGAAATTTTGTCTCGGAATGGGGTAGAGCATGGACAACGTACTCAATCTACACATTCTCGGGTGGGATTAGGACCCATCTTTACCTATTAGAGATGTAGGTGGATTAAATGTCGTTTCTCGTCAACCTTGCAAAAAATAAAATATTGATGTGAGTAATTTAAATGAATCCTTAATTTTGTTGTGTGGCTTCCAATAAAGCAGAGATGGCAGATAATCAGTGGATGTATAGTGGGTTTTTCCGTCGGAATCAAGTAACAATAGAGTGGGTCGAGAAAACTGATGTGTTTTTGAAAGAGATATTCCGTAGTCCAATGAGGATGGTGCCAGAATGCCCGTGTGCCAGATGTAAGAGGCGTATCCGCAGAGATAAGAGTGAGATGACTAAGCACCTTCGCACGCATGGATTTATGCCCAACTTTAATATGCCGATAAACTTTGCCCAGCGGGACCGTGGTAGAGAGGATGTGATACGACAACGCGTCGCTGGTTATGAGGACGATGGGGTTAAAGTTAAACCATCAACCGTCTATGCCGGAGCTGATCTCTTTATCGCCGCTACCCAGGCCACACAAGTATATTATCTGCCTTACCCATGCCAGAAAGAGTACCTAAAGGGTTGGGAAGTTGTGTTCAAGGT
>NW_021246451.1:0-407 GCF_002162155.2 Triticum dicoccoides | reverse complement strand
GTTTCATGGACTATTACTCACCTTTTTGGGGTCCCAAAGCGATTTCCATGGTTGTCGAACTCCAAGGTGTGCTTACGTGTTGGTCATCAACACTCGCAGTTTTGGTCGATTCTGGCCCGTTTCATGGATTATTGCTCACTGTTTTGGGGTCCCAGACTGATTTCCATGGTTGTCGAACCCCGGGTGCGTTTACGTGCCTATCGTCAACACTCGTGGTTTTGGCCGATTCTGGCCCGTTTCATGGACTATTACTCACCGTTTTGGGGTCCCAAAGCGATTCTCATTTCATGGACTATTACTCGCGGTTTCGTGCATTATTACTCAGTGTTTTGGGGACCCAGAGCGATTTCCACGATTGATGAACCCCGGGGTGCGTTTATGTGTCCGTCGTCAACACTCACAGCTTC
>NW_021246450.1:0-812 GCF_002162155.2 Triticum dicoccoides | reverse complement strand
AAAAAAAGATAAAAAAAAGAATAATTAATTAATTAATTAATTAATTAACTTAATTAATGTTGCTTAATTAACCAATTAACTATCTAATTAGCCTAAGTAAACATGTTAGTTAACTAGACAGTCAATGACAGGGGGCCCCACCCCTGTTGACCAGTCAAAGTTTGACTGGTCAAATGGGTTCCCCTGGTCCCACTTGTCAGCCTGTGTACAATTTTTGTGTACACTGTGCTGGGTACATCTAGCAATTTAACATTAATTTCGAATTAAAATAAATTAGAAAATGAATTAAAACTTTGAAAATTAATATAAAATAATTCGTAACTCGGATGGAAAAACTTTGTACATGAAAATTGCTCAGAACGACGAGACGATTCCGGATACGCAGCCCGTTCGTCCGCCACGCGTCCCTAGCATAGTGAACCTGCAACATTTCACCTCCGGTTCATCTGTCCAAAAACGCGAAACACCGGGGATATTTTCCCGGATGTTTCCCCCCTTCACCGGTATCACCTATCCCTGCGTTAGATCACCTCTAGCACCGCATTTGTCATGTTATGCTTTGATTGCTCTGTTGTTTATTATGTTCCCCCTCCGTTACTTTTTCCGGTAGATCCCGAGGCCGCTGCCAGTACCCCCTGTGATCGACTACGGTGTTGACGACCCCTCTCTCTTGCCAGAGCAACCAGGCAAGCCCCCCCCCCCTTGATCACCATATATCGCCTATTCTATTCTATACTGCTTGCATTAGAGTAGTGTAGCATGTTACTGCTTTCCGTTAATCCTATTCTGATGCATAGCCTGTCATTGATGCT
>NW_021246449.1:0-491 GCF_002162155.2 Triticum dicoccoides | reverse complement strand
TAACATATAAATTCACAAGTGCATACCAACAGATTAAGTTGTCACCTTGTCAATGTAAAAAAAAACTGTCACGTCTATGTGCATATAAGCATATAACGTATACATAGACATGTAGTCCAACTGAAAAAAATAGACACGTGGTAGTCATATAGATTTAACCGGTTCGCTGCAAGAAAAAGAGTCCAAGTAGGATTCTTTTTACGTCAAGAAGGTCATGTGCCTCTCTCCACGGCTTACCTCTGGCAGTTAGGGTTTCAATTCGCTGACGATGTCCAAACATTGGCTCACGCACACAGTTCTTGGAGACTAACAGGCCGGAGCCAGCTTCGGTGCCAGCGAAGCTGCTAAAGATCTCGGAGAAGCAGGACGAGGTGGTGTTGACCATCGAGTACCGCACCAAGGAGCACTATGTGGGTGGTGCCTCCTCAACACCCTGCTCATGGCCGCGGCCGCTGCCGCCCACGAGACCAGGTAGATATTAATCATGGAAG
>NW_021246448.1:0-2824 GCF_002162155.2 Triticum dicoccoides | reverse complement strand
TTTTTTTCTCTAATGATAATTTGCTTGTGTCATGATAAAGGGAGGTGGCTCCCATGATTTGCTCCAGGATGAACAGTAAAGTCACAATAAATCTTAGCAATCAAAAAAACGGAAGAATAAAGACAAATTTTGGTGCTCCGAACCAAATTTAAGCATTAAATTTGTTTTCCACACAGGGCGCAAAACTCGTACCTTCTTCATTAAGCTTTTACAAGCACACACAAAATTGAACAGTTGCATGTCTAATCTGTCCGGAACTTTTTAATGTCTGAAAGAATTATTCATTTTAATGTTATCATCAATAAATTCTTCATACTTTCCTGGATGCACCTTCGAATGCTCAATATCTTTGTAATATAATACACATTGACATGTCTTCTCAACATATCATCAATAAAATTCATTTACAGGAGAAGCAGAAATGCGTGACACTATAATACAAGGAAATATTATTCCAGTTAAAAGCCTACCATCATGATACTTGTTATTAGTTATTGCCTGGACATAACTCAACTCCCTATGCAAAAGCTGGAAACGTCTTTTCCTGTTGAGGCCGACGGGTTCGTGTTATATAGCGTGGGGCGCACCTCCCAACCATAGCGCATACATTGTTGAGATTACATATGAGAGGGAGATATTCAAGGAAGGGATGGAACTTGGAGAGAAAGGAAAAGGAAAACAAACCTATCTCTATCTATCTATCCTAACTACCTGGTGCGCCGGGGTGCAACATATCATGTGTTTAACACTCTCCCTTAATCACAACTTCATTAAGTTAAGATTATGCTTGAATTCTTCAAAACTCCTTGTGGGCAAAGGCTTGGTAAATCCATCTGCAATTTGATCCTTGGAATGCACAAACCTGATGTCAAGTTGCTTTTGAGCAACTCTTTCTCTGACAAAATGAAAATCTATCTCGATGTGCTTTGTCCTGGCATGGAACACAGGATTAGCAGAAAGATAAGTGGCACCAAGGTTGTCACACCATAAGCATGGAGCTTGTTTGCTTTTCACCCCAAGCTCTTTCAACATAGACTGTACCCATATGATTTCAGCTGTAGCATTTGCTAATGCCTTGTACTCTGCCTCAGTACTTGACCTGGATACAGTAGCCTGTTTGCGTGCACACCATGATATTAAATTAGATCCAAAAAAGACTGCAAAACCACCTGTTGAGCGCCTGTCATCCAGGCATCCTGCCTAGTCAGAATCAGAAAATGCATTGACAAGTGTAGAAGATGACTTGCTGAAATTTAGACCTATGTTTAGAGTATTTTAACATATCTGACTATGCGCTTGGCAGCTGTCAAGTGAACACCAGTAGGTGCATGCAAAAACTGGCAGACTTTGTTGATAGCAAAAGATAGATCAGACATGGTAAGAGTTAGATACTGAGGAGCTCGTACAAGACTTCTATATTTTGTGCTATCTTCCTGACTCAAAAGTTTACCTTCTGTAAGAGACAATTTTTCTGAGCTGGATAATGGAGTGAGTGATAACCTTGCAATCCTGCCTTTTTAACCAGATCGGCCACATACTTTGCTTGAGAGAGATGAAGTCCATTCGGATGCTTCTTTACCTCAATCCCAAGAAAGAAATGCAAGTCTCCAAGATCCTTTAACGCAATATCTGCACTCAAGTCTTTTAAGAGACTTTTAATTGCTTCATCAGATGAGCTGGTCACAATAATATCATCAACATAGATGAGAACAAATATGCATGTATTGGATCTGTTATAAATAAACAATGATGTGTCTGATTTAGAAGGAACAAATCCAAGTTTTTGCATCTTGTGACAGATACGAGAGTACCACGCCCTTGGAGCTTGTTTTAATCCATATAGGGCTTTATCAAGCTTGCACACATAAGAGGGAGCATTCTTACTTTCAAACCCAGGAGCTTGTTTCATGTACACATCCTCTTCCAGAACACCATGAAGAAACGCGTTCTGAACATCAAGCTGCATGAGACTCCAACCTCTGGAAACAGCAATGGACAAAAGAAGACGAATAGTGGCAGCTTTTACCACATGACTAAAAGTATCCTCATAGTCTATACCATATCGCTGTTTGAAGCCTTTTGCAACGAGCCTAGCCTTATAGCGATCAATGGTTCAATCAGATCTCCTCTTAATTCTGAAAATCCACTTGCAATCAATTACATTTTTACCTTGCTGTGGGGGAACAAGGTGCCATGTTTTGTTTTTATTTAGTGCCATGTACTCTTCATTCATTTCCTTCTTCCACTTATCATTACAAAGTGCTGCATCAAGGGTTTTTGGCTCATCTAGTTCTCCTGTGGAATAGACCAAACCATATTTAGTTATATGTTTGTAATTTACTGGTTGAGTTACCCCTTGTTGTAGTCGTGTACGTCGCGATGGTGGAGCAGCAGAGTCCATAGCCGCAGAGGATCAGGGGGGACAGGATCATCAGATGCAGCTGCAACTGATCCCGAGGGGGATCCTATCACGGCAGCAGCTCCAGCAGCCGCAGAGCTGGCCAGATCTTCTATGGCCAACTGCTGAAGCGCCGCGTCCACGCGAGGCGCAGAGAATCCCGAGCCCCGCGCGTCTGCGCGCGGCGCCGGTCGGCCGACCGCTCGTGGGGGGCCTCGCTGGGTCCGCGCCCTCACTGGCGCGTGCCGCGTCCCGCCGCTTGTACGTGACCGGTTGTTGCGGCGTGAGTCCAGTGCAGAGGCGCGTGTCCTGTGCGGGGTCGTTGCGGCGTGAGTCCAGTGCAGAGGCGCATGCGCCTGCGCCTGTCCCCTCTGCGGTGGCTGATCCCGAGGAGGATCTGATGACCCACAAGTATAGGGGATCTAT
>NW_021246447.1:0-703 GCF_002162155.2 Triticum dicoccoides | reverse complement strand
TGTGATGGTGTGTCTGAACATCATAGATGCACCCTATTGGATATGGGGCATACCATGATGTCTCTTATCGAATTACCACTATCGTTCATGGGTTAGGCATTAGAGACAACCACATTCACTTTAAATAGGGCACCACGTAATTTCGTTGAGATGACACCGTATGAACTATGGTTTAGAGAAACCTAAGCTGTCGTTTCTTGAAAGTTTGGGGCTGCGACGCTTATGTGAAAAAAAAGTTTCATCCTGATAAGCTGGAACCCAAAGCGGATAAATACATCTTCATAGGACACCCAAAACAGTTGGGTATACCTCCTATTTCAGATCCGGAAGCAAAAGTGATTGTTTCTAGTAACGGGTCCTTTCTCGAGGAAAAGTTTCTCTCGAAAGAATTGAGTGGCTGGATGGTGGAGACTTGATATGGTTATTGAACCGTCAC
This sequence comes from Triticum dicoccoides, assembly GCF_002162155.2. Lineage (NCBI taxonomy): Eukaryota > Viridiplantae > Streptophyta > Magnoliopsida > Poales > Poaceae > Triticum > Triticum dicoccoides. The sequence goes on along the minus strand of NW_021246447.1, from coordinate 267 downwards.
TACAACTAGTGTGTAGCAGGGCACAGGAAGTTGTTCCTGTGGCACCTACACCAATTGAAGTGGAAGCTGATGATAGTGATCATGAAGCCTCGGATCAAGTCACTGCCGAACCTCGTAGGACGACAAGGACGCGTACTGCTTCAAAGTGGTACGGTAATCCTGTCTTGGAGGTCATGTTGCTAGACAGCAATGAAACTACGAGCTATGGAGAAGCGATGGTGGGCCCGGATTCCGACAAATGGCTCGAGGCCATAAAATCCGAGAGAA
>NW_021246446.1:0-1242 GCF_002162155.2 Triticum dicoccoides | reverse complement strand
GATTTGTGCGGAAGGGCTTTCTAGTCTTATGGCTCATAGAGAGGAGGTTCCTGGCATTGAAGGTGTCAGGGTTTGCAGAAATGCACCATCAGTTTCACATTTTTTTTTGCTGATGACTCCCTTATCCTTATGAAAGCAGATATGAATAATGCAACCTCACTGAGACATGTTCTAGATCAATATTGTGCAAGTTCTGGCCAACTGGTTAGTGAAGCAAAATGCAACATTTACTTTAGTCCCAATGTGAGTGTGGAGACTAAGGCCGACATATGCACAGAATTGAATATTATGTCTGAAGCTCTATCAGATAAATATTTAGGGCTGCCGGTTATGGTGCGTGTGGACAGGAGTGACAGTCTTATTGAGCTCTTAGAGAGAATTATAGTGCGGCTGAAAAGCTGGAAAGAAACAAAAATTGTCTATGGGAGGAAAGGAAATTTTACTGAAGGCGGTTATACAATCCATTCCATTTTTTGCTATGTCTGTCTTTAACGTACCAAACAAATTATGCAAAGAAATGACTGATGCAATGTCTGAATTCTGGTGGGGAAATACAGAGGACCAAAAACGTATGCATTGGATGGCATGGTGGAGAATGTGCATCCCAAAGAAAGATGGAGGTATGGGCTTTCGTGATCTGCACTCTTTTAATTTAGCTATGTTGGCGAAACAATCTTGGAGACTGATTTCAAATCCAGATTCTCGGTGTGCGAGAGTTCTTAAAGCTAAATATTACCCAAATTGTCACTTGTTGAAGGCGGGTCTGAAGATAGTAAAAGATAGCATCTACACTCATAGAAACTTACAGTAAATGTTTGCATTGTCTTTCATTGATCAGAAACAGATTTCTGCTAGCTCCACGAAGACAAAGAAGGCCATGTCTGTAATGCAGTGAAAACTATTAAAGAAAGTATTTGAACAGACTAGACAAATATGAAAGCACATCAATATTGATTAATTAAGTAGGCTCTCACCAATGACGTGGTGTGATCAATACCAAGAAATAAAAAATATGATTATAACACTGAGTTTAGACTGAACTCATGCATTATGTACCAGACCAACATTTGTAAACCTAAAGTAAAATGAAGAGAGCCTATAAAAAATATTAAAGAAAAACAACATAACACACAATCATTCTCATTCTGAGATTGCAATCCTGTGTTACAGGTATTTTCTGAAATACAGTCAAAATCCACATCTATTGCTGTTAGAAAAGAAACACGCATCAGCAATCAAACA
>NW_021246445.1:0-416 GCF_002162155.2 Triticum dicoccoides | reverse complement strand
AGACAAAGAGCCTTGCTTCAGATTGCGGAATTCCTCACGCTTGCTTTCAACCACGCTCTGCGGAATATGATGAGCTCGGAAATCTTGACGGAAATCATCCCAAGTAATAACACGTCCACCTCTGGAATCCTTGTATTGCTGGAACCATTCTGCAGCTTGATCTTTGAGTTGGAAGGAAGCGAACTTGACAAAGTCCTCAGGCCTGACGTTACTGCACTAGAAATGCTTACACAGATCCACAAGCCAATCGTCAGCATCGGTTGCCTCAACACAATTGCTGAAAGTCTTTGGCCCGTTAGCAAGGAACTGGTTGAGTGTAGCAAAGTGACTCTGATTGCTGCCTTGATTCCCTTGACTGCCTTGATTGCGCTCTTGGAGAATTTGCATGATCAGCTGTGTGTTTGCATTGGTTACGC
>NW_021246444.1:0-1693 GCF_002162155.2 Triticum dicoccoides | reverse complement strand
GCAAATGGAGTACCATTGGATACCATTTTTTGTCCCTGAGGAAATAGGTGGGCCCTTAGAGATTTTCCTAATATTGAATACTTGTACTACTTTCATTCCAATGAACAAGGCATGTGCGTATCTTGATATTTAGCTTTGACGATCAATTTAAACAAAATGTGGAATATCTGCGACAAAAGTTATACTATTGAATTCATATTATTGACTAGAGTTTTCAATGGATTATTTTTTAACTCATGTAAAATATATTTATTTATCCATTTGATGCTCAAAGTTAAATATTGAATTGTGTGCGTGCCTTATTCACTAGTCTATTTTGTTGCTTGTGTTCGTTACATTTTGACCTATCTTTCTTATAAATATAATATTTCTTGAAGACCGTGCTACTACCTACTGTTAATCTACCACCCACTTCTCTTCTTTTAATTTCTCTCTCTCATTTAACTCAGTAAAAATATAATATTTTAATACTCTCACCCTACTGGCTGTATCTTTATTACACTTGCTCCGAGGTACCAGACTGCAGCAATTTAACTTGACAGGCTAGCTGACTATAGCATTAATAGGATATCGAGTAATTGGAATCACTTGGTCTTCTAGAGAATAAGGCGCATGCGTATTACTTCCTCTATTCCCTTATACGAGGCCATTATAAAAAATACGTTTTGCATATATACAAGACCACTAACATTAATTGAGGTAAAAATTAGTTATGTTTTCTCGTAGTAGCAACTTATTTAATACTTCCATGCATGTAGTCATAATCACACTGTGTTATTTTCTTCTCATTCCTTCCTTGCATGCATGTGGGATATCAATGATCCCGGTTAACGAGAATGAAAGTTAGTTTGCAAAACAGTAATTAAATTTTACCATGGTACCTGTAATCTGACTTTGTGGCCTTGTATAAAGGAATGGAGGGAGTATGAAATTTTCCTTTGATCATTAATTAGACCAATAATATATAAATTGACTTCAAAATTATACCCCAAAAAAATCCAAATACTAGTTCAACATTTGTTAAATCGATAGTCAACGTTAAATCTCAAAATATGCGCAGGCCTTATTCATTGGAATGAAGATAGTAAATATGTACGACAGAAATGGCCACAGAAATCCAAACATAGGGAATACTCACTTTTACGATACAGATGACCATTCTACTAAAAACATTTAATATTTAAGATTCGTTAGTAGATTGATGTGCGTAGCTACTATTTTGTGGACGAGGAACAGGTCTAGTTCGTGTGGTGGGGATAAGATCCGATCCTTGTAATTACTGGATGATAAAAGTGGATTTCGTTGCGCAGATGGCCGCTACTTGTCGCTGTTTTTATAAATATACATAAATAAAGACATGTCGCATTTGTGCTGGTTGGGAGATGCACTAGTAGAAACAGAGTCAAACATGAAGCACATTAGTGTCGGTTTGTGTATACATTAGTGCCGGTTCCAACGGCTAGCCGGGCCGCTCTCATTGGTACCGGTTCGTGGCTAACCTTTAGCACCGGTTCGTGCCACGAAACGGTACTATAGGTCCTCCTGCATATAAACCCTTCGTCCAGCTCGCTCTGTTCTTCCCCCTTTCTCCTCTTCTCTCCTCTCTGTTCTTCCTCTTCTCCCCTCGAGCTCATCACACATTTTGCCTAAAATTTGTCAAGATTTGAAGGCCCCCATCCATTCAAGTGATCAC
>NW_021246443.1:0-1430 GCF_002162155.2 Triticum dicoccoides | reverse complement strand
AGATTTCTTTAAGGGGTAAGGTTTGTAACAACCTGATTTTTGGCCTTTTCTTTTTCTTTTGTTTTTCCGAGGTTTTTGCCTGAGTTTTCTTTTTCTGTGGCTTTGTGGTCTGGAAGCTGAATAAGATGCCCTCTTCTTTGCTTCTAGAGTGGCTTTTCATCCCCTATCCAACCCTAGACCCTGTTATTTTCATCCTAGCCCAAATCCCAATATTATTTTTATTGGGAATATTCCTTTTCTATTTAAGGAATAACTCAATTTGCCCTAGGTTCTGAAGCAACCTATATTTCCCTCACTCCTAAAATACCCAAATAATTCTCATAATTTTTTTGGGTCATATCTTCCTCAAATATGGCAAAAAATTTCATTTGCCATGTTTAGCATCATCCTTAAATAATTCATTTCCTATTCTGCCCCAAATGACACATTGTGAAGCAAGTGGTATTTTCCTTTGTCCAAATTACCTCAAACTCCTTGGACATCTTCTCCTGTCCATATCATTGCCACATGCCAAAATGCAACCTCATTTTCTTAGTAGTCATTTAATTATGATATTCCAAAGTTTCTACCCAGAAAGAAACTTTGTGAAGGAGGTACAAGCTAGGCATATCCAGATGAGTTGCACTTTTGCATGGTTCTTCATATCATCAAATCATAGCTCTCCACCTAAGTTGAGATCATGTAATGCCTCCATGTGAGCACAACTTCAAATCTTTGATTCTGTCCAAAATTTCAGTTTGTGAAGCAAGTATATTTTATTTTGCTCCATTATGGCTGCAAATTTTTCTAGCCCTTCTATTATCCATATAAACTCCCTCCACCAAGTTGTGGCACAATCCATCTAGCCATTTTCCTTTAGAATTTCTGCAAGTTTCTGGTCAGTGGGGATGTTTGTGAAGGAAGTACCATTTTGGTTTATCCAAATGGTGTGAAACCTTTTTTAGCATCTTCATATGATCAAATAGTTGTGCCCTGCCCAAGTTGAGCCTAAGTAGATACCCCATGTCAGAGCATCATCGTGATCTTGATTCTGGACCCTTTTGGTCAGTTACACAGCAACTATATTAAACTTTGATCTTTTTGCCTCCAAAACCACCAGGATCATAGTCCTCCCGTAGTTAAACACCCCAGACAGCTCTATTTGACCTAATCAGCTCAACGTTGATCACCAGTGCTCATCCAAAACTGATACAGCAAACTTCAGACGATCCCTCATTCATCTCCTTGGCTCCTTCTCGTTATATTTAACTTCTCGGATGCCTTGGGGAACAATGACTAGCCACCAGACAAGTTTTGCCATCCCATCGTGACCTCCCTGTGCCATGTCGCGTGATGACCGCGTAGATTTTTCCCTGCGCACGCGCTCTGGCTGTAGTGATCGTGCTCTGGCGCCTCAGTCTTGTTCTTCCTTGTTGTGCGCTTGCCCCCCC
>NW_021246442.1:0-654 GCF_002162155.2 Triticum dicoccoides | reverse complement strand
GATTGCTAAGGCGCGACGTCCTCGCACGTTCGTAGTCGGATCGTCAAAGTCGACTTCCACCAAAGCGAAATCCACCATCTCATCGAAAGACGGGACACCTTTGCCTCTATCACTCTTCAAAATTGTTCAGCACATCTTGCACCTGTTTAGTCATCATTTGCTGAAACTTATCATGAAGCTCCTTGTTCGATAAATTCTCCCAGTCAATCTCGTCAGCTTGTGATCCTGGCATGGTTAGCAGCAATAGAAACACACAAGAATATGATCCTACAGACTACGAACAAGTGGTGGTGGTGGGTGTCACAAACCCGTCAAGCAAAACTCAAATTCTTACCAGTTCTTACCCAGCAGCAGGCGGTGATCGGTAACCGTTGTAGTCAAAACTCTCAAAGCTTGGATAGAGCGATTACCAGGGAGAGTCAAACGCACGACGTAGATGTATGTGGAGCTGGGAAGGCTTATAATATGGTAGCAAAAAGGGTCAGCAATAATCAATTCAGAGATGCAAAGTTGAATAAACGCTTAACGACGGTACTGTGCTGGTCCTAGGCTAGACTGTGCTAGAGACGCGAGCCTAGAACACCAACAAAATCACGGCGCAGCACGTAAACAAGGGAGGAGCACACTCTGAATTTTTTTTCTCTTTTTTTTTGC
>NW_021246441.1:0-394 GCF_002162155.2 Triticum dicoccoides | reverse complement strand
GAAACCTCATAGGAAATATTGGTTGTTATCAGAAAAGGTAAGAATTTAGGAAAATTAGGGATTTGAATTGATTTCTATGAAATGATTTTTTTTGTTTGGTAACGTGATATCAGTACCTTCCCATTTGTGACGTGCCTGCTTAGGAAAGTTTGCAAATGTTAAGAAAGTTTTCATTGGGCCGGTGAAAAAATCAATGTGAGGATATGATGATGAAAAGTGAGACGAAACTAAACCAGACAAAAATAAATCAGACGAAAATAAACCGTGGTGGCTATTCTACGAAGTGAGGCATTAGGAGTAGAGATCTCTGGTAGTCCATTGTAGCCAACAAGGGCGTTTTCTTGTAGCAAACCGTACCACATGAGGGCTATAGCCAATAGTGTGATATTGTTAT
>NW_021246440.1:0-2917 GCF_002162155.2 Triticum dicoccoides | reverse complement strand
AAAGTGTCCGTTGGGTTGGTACAAATCGAGACTGGGATTTGTCACTCCGTGTGAACGGAGAGGTATCTCTGGGCCCACTCGGTAGGGCATCATCATAATGTGCACAATGTGACCAAGGGGTTGATCACGGGATGATGTGTTACGGAACGAGTAAAGAGACTTGCCGGTAACGAGATTGAACAAGGTATCGGCATACCGACGATCGAATCTCGGGCAAGTACAATACCGTTAGACAAAGGGAATTGTATACAGGATTGATCGAATCCTCGACATAGTGGTTCATACGATGAGATCATCGTGGAACATGTGGAAGCCAACATGGGTATCCAGATCCCGCTGTTGGTTATTGACCGGAGAACATCTCGGTCATGTCTGCATGGTTCCCGAACCCGTAGGGTCTACACACTTAAGGTTCGATGACGCTAGGGTTATAAAGGAAGTGTGTATGTGGTTACCGAATGTTGTTCGGAGTCCCGGATGAGATCTCGGATGTCACGAGGAGTTCCGGAATGGTCCGGAGGTAAAGATTTATATATGGGAAGTCCTGTTTTGGTCACCGGAAAAGTTTCGGGTGTTATCGATAACGTACCGGGACCACCGGGAAGGTCCCGGGTGTCCACCAAGTGGGGCCACCATCCCCGGAGGGCTGCATGGGCCAAGTGTGGGAGGGGACCATCCCCAGGTGGGCTAGTGCGGCCCCCCCACAAGGGCCCAAGGCACCTAGGGTTTGGGGAGGGGGCGCACCCACCTAACTTGGGGGGCAAGTTTCCCCTCTCCCCCCCTTGGCCGCCACCCTAGATGGGTTTGGGGCTGCCGCACCCATTGGGGTGGAAACCCTAGAGGGGGCGCACCCCCCTCCTTCTCCCCTATATATAGTTCAGGTCTTTGGGGCTGCCAACACATGAGTTTGGACCTCTCCCTGACGCAGCCCTACCTCTCTTTCTCCTCCTCTCCCGCGGTGCTTGGCGAAGCCCTGCAGGATTGCCACGCTCCTCCACCATCACCACACCGTTGTGCTGCTGCTGGATGGAGTCTTCCCCAACCACTCCCTCTCTCCTTGCTGGATCAAGGCATGGGAGACGTCACCGGGCTGTACGTGTGTTGAACGCGGAGGTGCCGTCCGTTCGGCACTAGGATCTCTGGTTATTTGGATCATGATGAGTAGGACTCCTTCAACCCCGTTCTCTTGAACGCTTCCGCTTAGCGATCTACAAGGGTATGTAGATGCACTCTCCTTCCCCTCGTTGCTGGTTTCTCCATAGATAGATCTTGGTGACACGTAGGAAAATTTTGAATTTCTGTTACGTTTCCCAACACTGTGTAGCGTGCTTGAGACCAAGAATATCCGTCCCTGCATATTATTGAGTCCCTTCCAAGCGTGCCTTTTCCAGTCAGTCTCCCCTCATACCGTGATTTAGGGAGACCTATCTTCTTAAGGCCAGGAATGAAGTCAACACAAAACCCGATGACATCCTCTATTTGATGGCCCATGGAGATGCTTCCTTCTGGCCTAGTGCGGTTACGAACATATTTCTTTAGGACTCCCATGAACCTCTCAAAAGGGAACATATTGTGTAGAAATACGGGCCCAGAATGACAATCTCGTCGACTAGATGAACTAGGACGTGCGTCATGATATTGAAGAAGGATGGTGGGAACACTAGCTCGAAATTGACAAGACATTGCACCACATCACTCCTTAGCCTTGGTACGATTTCTGGATCGATCACCTTCTGAGAGATTGCATTGAGGAATGCATATAGCTTCACAATGGCTAATCGGACATTTTCCGGTAGAAGCCCCCTCAATGCAACCAGAAGCAGTTGCGTCATAATCACGTGGCAGTCATGAGACTTTAGGTTCTGGAATTTTTTCTCTGGCATATTTATTATTCCCTTTATATTCGACGAGAAGCCAGTCGGGACCTTCATACTGAGCAGGCATTCAAAGAAGATTTCTTTCTCTTCTTTCGTAAGAGCGTAGCTGGCAGGACCTTCATACTGCTTCGGAGGCATGCCGTCTTTTTCGTGCAAATGTTGCAGGTCCTCCCGTGCCTCAGGTGTATCTTTTATCTTTCCATACACGCCCAAGAAGCCTAGCAGGTTCACGCAAAGGTTCTTCGTCACGTGCATCACGTCGATTGAAGAGCGGACTTCTAGGTCTTTCAGAAAGAAGATAAGAACAAGAGGCTCACCACGGTGATGCCGACGATGAGATCACGCGACCAATATTGACAAACGATTGGAAAAAGTTGTCTAGAAGGTGGGATATGGTGAGGGGGGTTTGTCAAGTGAAAGGAATTGACAAGGGGAATGATTATGGATGATTCGAACGAATTTGAGGATGAGACCAGGGGTCTTTTATAGAGGAGGTCCAGACGCATGTAGTGACGCGAGCGGATGTGGTAACGGTGATCTATAGAGGAAGATCAAGGGATGAATGTCAATGGTTGGCATTAAGATTCGTCAGTTTTTAGTGTGGTGTTAAGTTGACTAAGCATGGAATAAACAGACTGAATGGATTTGTGGTTGGATGGGGAATAATTTTCGTGTTTATGGCAAGATGAAATGGTGACTAGAATTGATGGGGCAAAGGGAAGAAAAGGGAGCAGCCATGGTGTTCACCTACTGTGCGTGTGCGCGCAGAGTAGGAAGAAAAGCGAGCAGCTTGCTCGGCCAAGTCTGGGCCTGCTCGGCCGGCCTACGAGGAAGAAGGCAGGGCAAAAAGAGGGAGAGTTCGGCGGAAAACCCTATTCGCGGATCGCCGCGGCAAATGGCGAACCCTGTTTGACGCTCGCGTGCGTCCGTCTGCTGTGCTTCCGCTGAAGCGCACGAGCGAGCAGTGCGAACGGGGCGGCCTATTTCGGGCATTGAAGCATGAGAGAATTCCTTATTTAATACTGTCTTAAATTTTCTTT
>NW_021246439.1:0-532 GCF_002162155.2 Triticum dicoccoides | reverse complement strand
CCCTTTCCGACTTCATTTGTTATTTTCCATGCATTTACTGATTATTGTGGGCTATAAGACCATGAAATTGAAAAGCATTTGACATGAACTCTCAAAAGGTTCCAAGTTGGCATGGTATCATCATTTCACCCACATAGCATGTGCAAGAAAGTACAGAGGCTTACGGCAAAAACTGGATGCACTTCGTGTACAAAACAGACAATCTCCTTCGCAGTAACAGGGTTTCATACGGAAACTCGTCTGTTACAAAGGGATTTCATTTTTTTGAACTTATTTGAACTCCATAGTTTTTCTATGTTCAAAATGCACCATTCAATGCCACATCATCAATTTACAACCCTTTCCAACTTTATTTTTTATTTTGCATGCATCTACTGATTATTTTGAGCTATAAGACCATCAAATTGAAAAGCATTTGAAATGAACTCTGAAAAGGTTCCAAGTTGTCATGGTATCATCATTTCACCCACATAGCATGTGCAAGAAAGTACAGAGGCTTATAGCAAAAACTGGATGCACTTCGTGTACAAAA
>NW_021246438.1:0-981 GCF_002162155.2 Triticum dicoccoides | reverse complement strand
CGGCCGGACTCCAAGACTATGAAGATACAAGATTGAAGACTTCGTCCTGTGTCCGGATGGGATTTTCCTTGGCGTGGAAGGAAAGCTTGGCGATACGGATATGTAGATCTCCTGCCATTGTAACCGACTCTGTGTAACCCTAGCCCTCTCCGATGTCTATATAAACTGTATGGCTTTAGTCCGTAGGACGAACAACAATCATACCATAGGCTAGCTTCTAGGGTTTAGCCTCCTTGATCTCGTGGTAGATCCACTCTTGTAACACACATCATCAATATTAATCAAGCAGGACGTAGGGTTTTACCTCCATCAGGAGGGCCCGAACCTGGGTAAAACATCGTGTCCCTTGTCTCCTGTTACCATCCGCCTAGACGCACAGTTCGGGACCCCCTACCCGAGATCCGCCGGTTTTGACACCGACATTGGTGCTTTCATTCAGAGTTCCTCTGTGTCGTCACCAATAGGCTTGATGGCTTCTTCGATCATCAACAACGACGCAGTCCAGGGGGAGACCTTCCTCCACGGACAGATCTTCGTATTCGGCAGCTTTGCACTGCGGGCCAATTCACTTGGCCATCTGGAGCAGATCGAAAGCTACGCCCCTGGCCGTCAGGTTAGATTCGGAAGTTTAAACTTCAGGCTGACATCTGCGGGGACTTGATCTTCGATGGGTTCGGGCCACAGCCAAGCGCGCCGCACTGTTACCATGGGCATGATTTAGCTCTGCAGCCGGACAGTACCCTGGAGGCCGCAATCGAGTCCTCTCTGATCTTCAATTCAGAGCCAGCTGCGCAGATCGAGGACGGATGGCTAGACACCGCCTTGGGGACTGCAACCTCTACAGCGATAAAGTCGAACACTAACCTTGTCCCTCACGAAGCTTGTGACTCCAAGGTGCCAAACTCCTTGCCGGACTCTGAACCTCCCCCGCCCCCTCCGATCGAATCCGATTGGGCGTCGATCATGGAGTTCACCGCAGCG
>NW_021246437.1:0-2100 GCF_002162155.2 Triticum dicoccoides | reverse complement strand
GCCTGTCTTTGGTTGCACACTCTTCTCTCCCGCTCCGTTTTTGGGATGAGGCTTTTCTTATGGCATGCTACCTCATCAACCGTATGCCCACTCCGGTTCTCAACAAGGATACTCCTTTGTTCCATCTATTTCATGTTCAACCCAACTACTCCTCACTTTGGATTTTTGGGTGTGCTTGCTGGCCTAGACTTCAGAACAACAATGCTCAAAAGCTTGAGTTCTGTTCCAAGATGTGCATCTTCCTTGGCTATAGTAATATGCATAAGGGCTATATGTGTCTTGATTGCACCACCGACAGGATATATATTTCTTGTGACATTGTTTTCGACGAGACTGTGTTCCCTTATTCAAACACCGGTGTTTCGGTTGATTGTGCCTCTCTTGAACATGCCATCACTTTTCCATCTAATGAACCGGTACCGGATGTCCATGTGCGTAAATATGACCTGTCCTATTTATCATCTAACTTGTTACCTGCAGGCAATGTTGCTTTGTTTTCTCCCCAGGTGAGTATTCCTGCTCCGGTGCCGGGTGGTGTGATCGACATGCATGCGTCGGACGTGCATGCCACGCCTCCCGATGCTGGCGCAGCTGCCTCGCCAGATGGCGAGTCCGCAGCCTCAGTTGGGTCGCCTGGTGCATCTCCCGAGCCGTCACCCCTGCCCAGCCCTCCCAGTTCGCCTGGGTCAGCTTCGCCCACGGTCCTGTCTCGGCCCATGTCGCCAGTCGCTAAGGAATCCTCAGTCACGACGCCTCTGGCCGAGCCCTCGTTACTGTCGTAACCTTCCACTGGCGACGCAGCTCCGGTGCATGCTATGGTTACCTGCCATCGTGATCATACACGCAAGGAGAAAACTTACACTGATGCCACGGTTCGGTATGATTCCCGTCGGCGTGCATTTTTCGCCGCCCCAGTTTCCCATCGTGACGCTTTGGGTGAACCTACCTGGCATGTCACCATTTCTGAGGAATTTGCTTCTCTTCGTCACACTAACACCTCGGTGTTGGTGCCTCGGCCTCCTAGTATTAATGTTGTAGACTGCAAGTGGATATTCAAAACCAAGCATCGTCCGGATGGATCTGTCGACAAGCACAAAGCTCGTCTTGTTGCTCGCGGTTTCACTCAAAAACACCGGATTGACTATGGAGATACTTTCAGCCCAGTGGTGAAGCCTTCCATGGTTTTCCTGGTTCTTTCTCTTGATGTGTCTTGTGGTTGGAGCCTTCGACAGATTGATGTGAGCAATGCCTTTTTACACGGATTTTTGGCCGAAGATGTGTATATGCAGCAGCCCCCCGGTTTTGAGGATGCCACCTATCCGTCTCATGTATGCAAACTTCATAGGTACATCTATGGGCTCAAACAGTCGCCATGTGCCTAGTATGCCCGTTTGAGTCAGCGACTTTCCTAGCTTCGTTTTGTTGCCTCTCGAGTAGAGGCGTCCTTGTTCATCTTCTCACATGGTGCTATTCAGATATACATGTCGGTGTATGTTGATGATATTGTGATTGCTGGTTCTACCCCTGCTGTGGTGGATAGCCTCGTGCAATCGTTATCTGCTAGCTTTCCCACCAAAGATTTGGGTCGGCTGGAGTACTTCCTTGCATTCGAAGCGTCCTTTCATTCAGGGGGCATGACCTTGACGCAGAAAAAGTATGTGTTGGATTTTCTTCATCGCGTCAACATGGAGAACTGCAAGTCCACTTCCACTCCGCTTGCTACGTCCGAGAGCCTTTCACATCATAGTGGTGCAATATTGGGTACTGATGACTCTTTCAGGTATTGCAGTGTGGTTGGAGAACTTCAGTATTTGACCCTCACTCGTCCCGATATGTCGTTTGCCGTGAACAAAGTGTGTCATATCGTGTCTGAGGCTATGGACAGATGATGTGTTTGACCAACAAGTATAGCTATCCAAAACTGTTGATGTCACAAATGAATTTACACAACAATGTTAAGATAGAGAAATTTCTAGCCTGTGCAGCTGCACGGGTAGACGACTAGTGGTCTGAATCCGTAGTCGAGTATTTATCTGATTTGGCTCGGTGCTTCTCAGAGGGACGGATGCAATACACCAATGCTGCTTTTTTAATTTTTTT
>NW_021246436.1:0-720 GCF_002162155.2 Triticum dicoccoides | reverse complement strand
AGCTTGTCACCAAGATGACCATAAGCTCCAAAACTCACAAAGAGAAGAACCAAACAAGAACCAATAATATAGTAAGAAGAGGCAGGGGAGGTATGCCAACAAATAGAGGAGTGAAACCTCCAACTGAGAAGAACCGACATAACCTCCAACATCGAAAACATCATAGAAGATGCGAGTGAACTCCATTTTCGATGAACTCGAGCTTGTCACCAAGGTGACCATAAGCTCCAAAACTCACAAAGAGAAGAACCAAACAAGAACCAATAATATAGTAAGAAGAGGCAGGGGAAGTATGCCAACAAATAGAGCAGTGAAACCACCAACTGAGAAGAACCGACATAACCTCCAACATCGAAAACATCATAGAAGATGCGATTAAGCTCCGTTTTCGATGAACTCGAGCTTGTCACCAAGATGACCATAAGCTCCAAAACTCACAAAGAGAAGAATCAAAAAGGAACCAATAATATAGTAAGAAGAGGTAGGCGAGGTATGCCAAGAAATAGAGGAGTGAAACCTCCAACTGAGAAGAACCGGCATAACGTCCAACATCGAAAACATCATTGAAGATGCGAGTGAACTCCGTTTTCGATGAACTCGAGCTTGTCGCCAAGATGACCATAAGCTCCAAAACTCACAAAGAGAAGAACCAAACAAGGACCGATAATATAGTAAGAAGAGGAAGGGGAGGTATGCCAACAAATAGAGGAGTGAAACCTC
>NW_021246435.1:0-421 GCF_002162155.2 Triticum dicoccoides | reverse complement strand
GAGGTTTCACTCCTCTATTTGTTGGCATACCTCCCCTTCCTCTTCTTACTATATTATCGGTCCTTGTTTGGTTCTTCTCTTTGTGAGTTTTGGAGCTTATGGTCATCTTGGCGACAAGCTCGAGTTCATCGAAAACGGAGTTCACTCGCATCTTCAATGATGTTTTCGATGTTGGACGTTATGCCGGTTCTTCTCAGTTGGAGGTTTCACTCCTCTATTTCTTGGCATACCTCGCCTACCTCTTCTTACTATATTATTGGTTCCTTTTTGATTCTTCTCTTTGTGAGTTTTGGAGCTTATGGTCATCTTGGTGACAAGCTCGAGTTCATCGAAAACGGAGCTTAATCGCATCTTCTATGATGTTTTCGATGTTGGAGGTTATGTCGGTTCTTCTCAGTTGGTGGTTTCACTGCTCTATTTG
>NW_021246434.1:0-547 GCF_002162155.2 Triticum dicoccoides | reverse complement strand
GGTGGATAGCAATGTGCTATTCGCCTTGGCATAGGATGATAGGTTGTAGTGGTGCGTTTGTGAGAACCCGGACTCATAGTCGACCATGAATACGAAATCGGCGTCGTCCATGGTGTAGTTCCTCTCCCCGTCCTGGTCTGAGTCGGGGCCTATGCATGGCATCTCCTTCGCGTGAGAGAAGGGAGCGAAGGAGATGATTGATGAGAGGAGGATGCATAGACATGGAACGAGCTGCTTGTGCCGGAAGGCCATTGCTTCGCCCACGTATTAGTCACTAAGCTTGCTTTTATAAGCTATACTGTACTTGGTGAGTCTGTGTCTGGGTGATGAACGCAGATTCCACGACTAAGGAAGAGATAAACTATTACTCCCTCCGTTCTAAAATAAATGTCTCAGTCTTATTACAACTTTATATTAAAATTACTATAAAATTGAGATGAGATGGAGGAAGTATCTGCCTACATTAATTATAAACTACTCTATATGGTGTAGGCGAGTGTCTGCCTGTTATATAAACAGAACTAGATCATTGATGGCGCGCGTTGCC
>NW_021246433.1:0-405 GCF_002162155.2 Triticum dicoccoides | reverse complement strand
TGTGTTAAAAACAACATCTACTCTAGCTAGCTAGGAAGCCTTGGTTCCAAAGAAAAGGAACGGAGACGGAGACGGCGGCTACGCGTCCCACCCGTACGTCGTCGTGCACGCGGCTCAAGCAACTTCATCTTCTTCTTCTATAAGACGAGGGAGAGATCGAGCTCCCTTGGAAGCCATGGTTGTACGCGCGCGGCATGCCATGGTGCAGTATGGTGGGCTACAACAAGGCATGTAGTACTAACTACTAAGGGAATAATGGATCCCGGCGGTAGGTACCTGTGCGGAGGAGGAAGCGGAGTCAGCTGGCACCAAGGAGGATTCGACGGCATCGGTCTTCTCTCATCATCGGTCTTGGCATCATCGACCCACACCTCTTCGCCGTCGTGTGTCGACATGGAGTCGGGC
>NW_021246432.1:0-1962 GCF_002162155.2 Triticum dicoccoides | reverse complement strand
TGTTTTTATATTTTCAGATTACAAAAACCTTTATCTACAATCCATATTGCACTTGTATCACTATCTCTTCGCCGAACTAGTGCACCTATACAATTTACCATTATATTGGGTGTGTTGGGGACACAAGAGACTCTTTGTTATTTGGTTGCAGGGTTGTTTGAGAGAGACCATCTTCATCCTACGCCTCCCACGGATTGATAAATCTTAGGTCATCCACTTGAGGGAAATTTGCTACTGTCCTACCAACCTCTGCACTTGGAGACCCAACAATGTCTACAAGAAGAAGGTTGTGTAGTAGACAGCAGCCACCGGAAGCGCCGATCTACGGCGCGGGTACATACGCGCTCGGCCGCAGCGGCTGCGGGTGCTCTGCTTCCATGGAGGTGTGGCAGCCAGATCTGGCGCGGGGGATGGCGGCGGGGGTGTGTGCGCGCGGCGACCTAGTCGGCGGCGGGCGGCACGGGAAGGCTGCTCTGAGGCCCCTTGGCTGCTGGTGATGGGGGCTCCATCTTTCCACTCGGCGGGTGGGTAGTGATTCGTGGTCCGTCAGTGGTCCGAGGTAGCGGCCATGGTGGGGACGCACAGATGTGTTTGTTGGGGCGCTGGTCATGAGAGATGGGGTGCTAGTGGTGGCCCCTCGTCGCCGGCAGGGTGCCGGTCGTGGATTCGTTCCGCTCCTCCCCTCCCCCTCTCCCCGTCCTAGTGTTGTGTGGTCTCCGCTCTGCCATCTTTGGGTCTGGGCAGTCGTTGGCGGCTCTGTTGGTGATTAGGGTCAGTTAGGCCAAAGCCGGTACCTTGGTTGGTCGTGGAGTTGTCGGATGGTAGGGCGACAACCCTGGTGGTGGGAGGCGTGGTGTTTGTAAGCAGAGCGTGCATTTCAGGTGCAGTCGGGCAATCATGGTTACGCGGGTGGCGTGGTTGCAGGTGGTTGATGAAGCTAGGATGTGACGGCGGGGTGTGAGCACCGAGGTACACCTCCTGCCCAATTTTACTGGCTGACGGTGGCGGTGGTCGTTATTTTCGTAGCCCTTCCTGAAGGGGCTGTCGCGGTGTTCTCACTCCTCGTCTTGCTCCGCGTGAAAATCTGATCTTCAGGATCGAGCGGTGGTGGCTATTCTTGGCCGTTCCCTTATTGGAGGCACTGTTTTGGAGTCTTGGCTTCGTTGTTGTCCATCTCAGCTATCTGTTGTAGATGCCCATGATGGAGGTCTCTATAGGCTCCAAGCGGTCTTCCTCCTCATCATCTTTAGTTTGCTGGGTAGTCGGTGGGATGGCGTGTCGGTGCCCGGCACCGTTGTATTTTGCCTTGGGCGTGTGGTGTGTGTTTGTATCGGCTTCAGTTGTAATCGGTGATGTTTGCTTTATAATATAAAGCAGGGGAAGCATTTTTCGTCATTAAGAGAAGTGAAATGATTCAGAATATGTTTCATGGTGTTAAAATATGCGAAGAAATAAAGTATTTATGGCATTGGATCAGTTGTGACTTCATATAAGTGCAAAATATCACCTCTACCGAGGCATTGTAATATCATATTTCATTGAATGTTTATATATCCATCTTTTTCACATAAATCTCAACTGAACGTTTCCTTTTTTCAGCCAAGTGCAAGTCTTGCTACTATATGTTCTCTATGGGGTTTCACATCTGCGTTTATTAGCATAGTGGTTTTACTTAGTTGTACCACTTGATGCTAAACCTTTTTTTTAGAAAGGAGGCGCTTGCCCAGCCTTAGAATGAGGCCCTTACGAGTATAAACATCCGGGAACAACTAGAAAGCGAAAGCGAAACAAACAAGTCGAAGTGAAAATAAAGGGATACAAGCCCGTAGGTGGATACATAGCGTCGCAGCGCTAGTGCGGATAAGGGTCCAGCGATCGCTCTCGAGGTAGCATGGGCGCCTCGCAAACATCTGGCAAAGGTGATATATGAAGCACGTCGAAGCTCAGTACAATTTGCCCGCA
>NW_021246431.1:0-451 GCF_002162155.2 Triticum dicoccoides | reverse complement strand
GGTGGATCGCACTTGTGGTGGTCTCCGTCGGCTCAAAGCGGTTCTTCTTTGCTCATTTGTAGTGTGCTTAGTAGTCGTTCGGGTGGTGTGTCGGTGCCCGGCACCTTTGTATTTTCCCTTGGGTGTGTGTGTAGAGTGTGGTGTTAGCGTGTGTTTGTATCAGTACTCTTGGATGTTGATTGCTTTATAATATAAAGTGGGGGAAACCCTTTTTCGATGTATCAATGTTCTCATATTAGTGTATTTATAGGCTCCGATGACAAAGCAACTCCAATGCGGCGACCTATTTCGTCCGCGCGCGTCAGTTTGGGTCGGTGCGAACAAAAAAGTCGGCTCAACGCGCCGACCCAAACGGACGCGCGTCCGCTTTTTGTCCGCCCGCTGGCCCATTTTTTAGCCTCATTTGCGTCGGCGTGTACACGAGTCGGACGCACGCCAACTACTCCACCTG
>NW_021246430.1:0-1326 GCF_002162155.2 Triticum dicoccoides | reverse complement strand
ACTAATCTAAAGCAGCTTTTATTCCTAAAAAAGGCTTGCACGTGGGCCTGCGCACAAAAAAAGAAGCTCGCACATGGGCTAGCTGGACACGAGCGTGTGGCCGCGAGTGGCTGCCGGCTTCGCGAGACGTGTGGCCAACCTGACGCGAAAGCAACTAGTTAACGAGCGCTTTTTCGGGAGCCTCATAACGATCAACGTCACTTGGCGCATTCTCAGCCATTCGCCACGTGTCGTGCTTTGAACGTTTCCTTCGGATTTTTTTTATTTTTCCTCACGCGTTTTCGGCTTTTTAAATGATTTTTCCAGGGGTTTTCGACGTTTTGGTTTTCCATCGGTCTTCCTTAGCTTTTTGATAAAAAAATCAAAAGAAAAATATTTTTGCACGAAAAAACGTGTTTTCTGTATTTTTCCTTTCGCGAGAGTCATTGTTTTGCTTCCGCGAGAGTCAGGGCTGTGCCTCTCGGAAACAGAAAAAAACTTGTTTCTTGTTTTTTTTCTTTCGCGAGAGTCACTGTTTTGTTTCCGCGAGAGGCTCTGTTGTGCTTTAGCGAGAGTCACGGCCGTGTCTTTCGGAAACAAAAGAAAAAGAGTCGCGGTTTTGCTTCCGCGAGAGGCACGGTTGTGCTTTCGCGAGAGTCATGGTCATGCCTCTCGGAAACAAAAAAAACACGTTTTCTATTTTTTTCACGAGAATCACGGTTTTGCTTCCGCAAGAGGCACGGTTGTGCTTTCGCGAGAGTTACGGCCGTGCCTCCTCGGAAATGGAAAAAAACATATTTTCTCCTTTTTCCTTCCGCGAGAGTCATAGACTAACGGTTTTGCTTTCGCGGGAGGCACAGTTATGATTTTGTGAGAGGCACGGGCGTGCCTCTTTCAGAAAGGGAAAAAACCAGTGCTCCCGGTTTGGTTTTTTCATCCAGTTTTTTTTCGTGAAAAAAGAAGTTCGTCAAAACCTGTCAACATGGGATCTAGTTTTGAAGATCTCGACGCGAGAAATCCAATGGTGAAAGCGGTTCGAGGTTTGGACGCACGGTTTGAGAGATAAAACATTTTAAATAATCGGATCTATGAAAAAAGGAAAAACTCCCCGGTTGCGACAAGTGGCATGTTGCATGTGCGCCACTTGTCACAACCTGAGGAGTTGAAGTGATCTTTGCAACGAGTACTCCTCAACTAGTGATTTCGGACTGACGCTTGATGTGAGGGAGCCTCGTACTTGACTGGAGTATTGGATCGCTCGAGGCTACGGTTTTCCTTTCAGTTATCGGTTTCGTACCAAACCTACCGATTCGTGTTCGGTTATTAAAAGTAGAAACTGATTTTTTT
>NW_021246429.1:0-389 GCF_002162155.2 Triticum dicoccoides | reverse complement strand
TGCTCTGTCTCTGGCAGTGGTGGCGCTCTGCTCCGGACCTAGGGATATGATCTCATCGCTCTTACCCTCAAGACATCGTGCTGGCACGAGTGGTTGCCGAGCAAAACTCTGCGCTTTGGCACCAACAACTGCGACGCTTACGAGTGCCGTTCTCTTCTTGAATACGACGTTGTGAGGCTCCTCTCTGTGTCTGGTTTCGGGTGAAAACCTTTGTCCCCAGGAATTCGGCATCGGCGACGTTTCGCGTCGCTATCCCTCTTGGGGGTGTTATTGTGGAGCGTAGGTAGTGTAGGGTGTAGGGTGGCGTAGTCAGTTCTTCGCATTTTATTTTTCGGTACTGTAGTCTCGCATGATCCGGTTATCCGTGGATCGGCGTGGTATGAGGGTTC
>NW_021246428.1:0-3224 GCF_002162155.2 Triticum dicoccoides | reverse complement strand
AGTTTTAAAGCTCAGAACGTTTTGACACAAATAAGAGTGGACTGGGTCGAGGGAGATTGTTGTTTCCATGATGAATTAATATTCCAAGATGTATATAGCGGCATTTCAGTACTGAGTTCTCTTTTTTTGTTGGGAAAAACATAACAAAAATGCTCATGTCTGTTGGCATGCCTACAGACCTAAAACATCACATGTTTATGACAAGGAGGGAGTAATGGATACAGAAGAGTAGAAAAGACGCTCAGAAGAAACCATATAGGACTTCACTCTGATGTATGCCTGCGAGTGTTCCTTATTGTTCTTGTCTTTTTGTTCTAATTTCTAAGGCAGAAGGTGGGAGGAAACCAGTGTTGCATGAATTCAGAAAGCAGCATTAATATCCTTCCCGTCCCCTTCCCTTCGTTGCTGGAATTAGCAACAATTCATTTAGAATGAACTTATGCAAGGCATAGAAGGGTGAGCAGTTGTGGCGTCGATAGATTGCTGCATTCCAGCCAGCCTGGCACACAAGTCATGAGCTATGGATAACGAAGAGAAAATTAATCAAGAACGGTTGAAGAAGAACTTGCGCCACTATAGTGCTAGGGCCATCTACTAATTGAGATAAGGTGTGCTATATCGCAAAAATTGCTAGATCCTTGGATGCATGTGCAAACAACTGAACAACATTAAGGCCCTGTTTGGTTCATAAGTCCTAGGACTTTTTTTAGTCCCAACTTACAATTCATAAGTCCTTAAAAAGTCCCTACTTGTTTGGTTCCTGAGACTTGACACGGACTAAAATACCATATTACAACTATAAGTCCCTATAAGACCCTCCTTGAGAGTCTTATTTTATAAGTCCCAAATGCCCACTTTAAGTCCCTATAAGTCCCTCCTATTTGGTTTAGATGGGACTTAAAGGGACTTTTTTAAGTCCCTACACCAATAAGTCCCTGTAACCAAACACCCTCTAAATTAGTTCTTCCACGCTGCATTCCAGCAGTAAACTAAAGTGTAGTTAATAAAAAATATAAGTTATTCATCATTGTGCAACCCCTCCACAAACGAATTGGGCTAGGCTCACTTCCCAAAATGTAACCTTTCTATATACATCACCCAGGATGCAGAATAATTTATTCTTCACCGGAGGTAATCTTAAAATCGTTCCATAAATAAATTATATTTGGAATACAAATAGTTAAATTCATATTGATTCACTAAATTAAATTTAGCAGAAGAAAACAAAATTATATGCCATAAGACCAAACAAAATGAATTTTATTTATATTTTACACTATTTTTTACCCTAGTAATTTTACTTAATATAAAATATTTTTTACGATGATTATATATTTCCTTACGTTTTCTTTTTAGTCTGAAATAAGATAAAATTTACGGAACCGATGGCAAAACAAACAGGCGGAGGGCCGGAGCATGAGAACATGGGTATATGGCGCAGCCCAATAAGGCCTACTATACTCTATAGGTATCCGGTTTACAAGGGGAGCACCTATGTGCCGCTTACTGCGGCAACCAGTCGGGGCTTCGCACAGGGAGCCCCCCGACTGGGCCGGCCCACACAGGCAGCGTGTGGTGTAAAAAATGAAAGAAAAAGGTGAAGCTTCAGCGAGGACTCGATACAACGACCGCACACTTCTAGAGCAAGCTACCAAACCACTACGCATGATTGCTGCTTGTGGTTAAATGGCAATACGGAAGCTATACAACTAGTCACGTCACCAGCTCCAGTTATTGTTTCTTTTTTTGACCTTTTCTTGTAATTTCCGAAGAACAAAATATAAGAACGTTTTTACGAACGCACACGAGTTTTAGTTTTTTTGTCACTTTTTTGAATATGTAATCAAAATTAAAAAAAGGAACAATTTTGAAGTTCTGCACAAATATTTAAAACATGAACATTTTTTAAAATTACGATCAGTTTGATAAAAAGAGACACATTTTTTGAAAATGTGAACAATATTTCGAATTTTTGAAAAAAAACTAAAAACAGGAACATATTTTGATTTTGTGAACAAATCCTGAAAAACATGAACATTTTGTTAAATTCCGAACAAAAATTCACAATCATGAACTGGTTTTGACAAAATGTGAACATTTTTTTAATTGGTGAACAATTTGCAAAAAGAGGACATTTTTTAATTTGTGAACAAATTCTGAGAACAGGAACATTTTTTAATTTGTGTTTTTTTTAAAAGGGGAACATTTTTTAAGAATGGTGAATAATTTTTTAAAGATGTAATTTTTTAAAGAAAAACGTACCAAAGAAAATTTCGAAACGATCATTTTTTGAAAATTGCAAAAAAAAATTGAATTGTGAACAATTTTTGAAACATTTCAAAAAAAATGTTCTCGAACCTGAAATTTGTTCAAAAATTCAGAAAAATGGTATATATTTTGAAAAAGTTCCTACATATTTTTAATTTCTGAACATTTTCATAGACAAGAACATTTTTTTTGGCTATGCGAACAAAAAAATTGAAACTGCAGAAAATGTTTTTGAAAAACATGAAACTTTTTTGAAGTTGCGAACAAATTATGAAATCCTGAACAAAATTTGAAACCATGAACATTTTTTGAATTTTTGAACAAATATTGGGAAATGGAACATTTCATGAAATTATGAACATTTTTTTATACAAAGCGAACAAATTTTGCAAGTTAGGAACAAAATTTTGAAAACATGAACATTTTCCTTAAAAATGAACAACATTTGTAAATGTGAACATTTTTGAAAAAGAAAAAGAAATCTGAGAAAGAAAAATGAAAAACAAAAGAAAAGAAAATTAGAGAAAAAAGAAACAAAAAAATAACTAAAGAAAATAAAAAGAAAAAGAAAACAAAGAGAGAAAAGGAAAAAAGAAACAGAAAATAAAGAAAAACGAAAGGAAAAACAGAAAAGAAAGAAATCCGGTTCAGGGACCTTCTAGAAGGTTCCCAAATCCGTAAAAAACCGGCTGGGATCCTCTAGAAGGTTCCCAAAACCGAAACTGCGTACAGTGGAAGGTGGGCCGGCCCAGCAGATCGCTGCCCTATGCGTTCTCTCGACATTTTGACGCAACGAGCGTCCAATAGGAATTTCCGTTTACAAGGCCGGCAGTACTCCAGCTGCGCGGCCGCCGACGGCCTAGCCAGTGCGGCGCAAGGAGGAAAGGGGTGATGAGTAGCATGATTTTTTTATGGTTAGGTTAGGATGGGTTAGTGGGTAGGTTAGGGGATGGGTT
>NW_021246427.1:0-401 GCF_002162155.2 Triticum dicoccoides | reverse complement strand
TGGGACAAAGTACACATTCAGGACCATCATTAATCTTCCACTTCCTGCGCTGAATCATATCCTTTGTGTTTACTCTGTCCATAATGACAAGCCAGGCAAACATTTTAATTGTCATAGTACAACAGGATTTCCATATCCAACTGAGAAGAGGGTTGGCAGGAATTGGCTCATGAACAAAGTCATAGTATTTCTTTGCTGTAAACCCAGCTTTCTTCCCATGTTTCCATTGCCAGGAGTCATTAGAAGCAACATCAAGGGAAATCCCAGTCATAATTCTAGACAGTTGATTGAACTCCCTATAGGCCAATTCAGATAAGGGCAATGAGAACATGCTCTGCAACTCACCAGTCTGCAACACTTCCATAATAGAGGAATTCTTTTGTAAGCAGAAGGAAAAAAGC
>NW_021246426.1:0-384 GCF_002162155.2 Triticum dicoccoides | reverse complement strand
TTTAAAAACGAATTCGAATATGGTCAAATTTGATTTTGAACGCGATTTTTTAAAAAAGTTTGTTGAAATATGGCAAATAATATACCGTTTGATAGCTATCAAAAATGCGGAACTTAGTCATGTTGAACGTTTTCTCTACTTCGCAACCGTTTAAGAGTAATTTTGAATACGGCATGACGGATCCTGCTGCTTTCTCGTGTGAAAAACAGAGTAGTCGTACTGATATATATGTATGTTTGTACTGAGCTATTTTTTGTAGAGTAATTTTGAATAGTTCCGAAAAAGGGTGCTTGTACTGATGCTTGCATGGGTTTGTACTAAGCGTGTTTTCACTAACTAGACTTTGCTTTGTTTTTTGTTAATATTTTTCTCGTAAGTTTTCAA
>NW_021246425.1:5264-11795 GCF_002162155.2 Triticum dicoccoides | reverse complement strand
CACACTAGTTCAAAAAAAAATTCTATACTAATGGCGCACCCACTGACTGGTGCGCCATTAGTAGTTACAACTACTAATGGCGCACTTGGGCAGGATGCGCCATTAGTATGTTTGGATAGGCACACTAGTTCAAAAAAAAATTTCTATACTAATGGCGCACCTGCTGCCTGGTGCGCCATTAGTAGTTACAACTACTAATGGCACACTTTGCCCGGATGCGCCATTAGTATGTTTGGACAGGCGCACTAGTTAAAAAAAAATTTGATACTAATGGCGCACCCTTAGAATGGTGCGCCATTAGTAGTTTAAACTCTAATGGCGCATCAGATTGTGGTGCGCCATTAGTATATACTAATGGCGCACCATCTTTCTGGTGCGCCATTAGTGTCAATCCCATCTATAGCCCTTCTCCTAGTAGTGAAATGAAAAACAATGACCTTTCAATGACCACTAGTCAAGGTCACAAGTTGACATATTTCTTGTAGTGCACTCTCTTGCTCACTAGCTATAAACTACAGGTACGAGTAGATATACACAAGGGTGGGTCTTTGGGCCAAACCCATACACACACCCCACACATACACTCAACCCAAGATATATCCTTACTAGGTTGTTGATTGGTAGAAGTTTGCACTGTGTTTCTAGGTTGTGTAACTGTTTTGCTACTCAATCCAGTCATATCTCCATTTCCTTACATAATACATGTTGAAGCCTTGAGATGATCTTGGTCCTTTCGGCGCCACTTTTCATAATTGTACAGGAAAGCACATACATTTTCTATTGGTACTAATTAGTGGGGCATATTGTCCAAAAAGACTTTGATAGCGAGAGGCCAATGAGGTCCAAACATGTCAAACTCCAACAAAACGGGTATTTTGTCTATTGTATGAATTATAGAGGCTATTAACATGGTAATTATTTCGGGATAGAAACATTCCATTGTTCCAACATCTACACTACATATGATTCTATTCTTTTTGTATGCAACATGAGTTTGCATAAATATAAAAAAAATTGTATATTCATGAAATATTGTATATGTGGACTTTTGTTCAAGTCTATTTTCCTTTTCCTGCTCAAATATTCCTTGTATCATTTTTGAGAGGGAAATAGTGGAAATATCCTACTAGGCTTCTAGAAATTTTTCTGCTGGAAAATGTACAATGGAGGGACGGTAGCCAGAGCTACCTTATAAAGTATGTAAGCACTCTTGCATTCCCTCTTTGATTCTAGGTTTTTCTCTATATGTATCATTAGCAAAGTATTATTTGAATATGCTAAAACATTCATGAATGGTTGGTGTGTTACCATCAAATATGATCATGCTATTGTTTTTGTTCCTGGTTTTACTTTCTTCTAAGATAGGCACGACTTGCATGACTAAATTCCACTCTTGTTTCAACATCCACTGAAAGTTTTGGCTAAAGTCACATACAAAAGTAAGCGTGTTGCAGTCCTTCCTTAGCATATCTCTGTTATAGATCGTGTCAAGTAAAATCCACAAAAGATCCTATGTTTATGTTCACAATATGGCTTCCATATCCATGACATAGGGTTGGGAGAAGGATCATGATTGGTTATAGGCTTATAAAAAAATTTACTATAAAAAAAGAACCTTGCCCATAGTGAATTTCGAGGAGCCATCATCATCAAAATAGCTTAATTTATCAAGAATAATGACAAGGTTATTGCATTGGGCATATGCCATGGATGATATGGACGAAACATATCATATATAGATTCATAGGTTAAGCCTTCTGAATGGTGTTCTCCTCGTCAATTGTAAAATAATGAAATTTGGTGGATTTAGATTGCATAGGATGATCAGACCATGTGTGCTACCAAAACAAAACAGTGTCACATCTTCAAAAATCACATTTAGCCAAAGACTAAAATTGGTTTCATGGAGACATACAATCTCTCCACCAAAAGGAGCAATGCCAACCAAAGTGTTGTGGGGGCAGACATATTAGAGTAATGAGCTTGCAAGATGAAGTTCATCCAAGAGATGTTCTTTTTGTTAGGAACTTCATCAGTAGAGTAGAATTCTGCACTTTCAGATGAAGTACCTCTACACCACATGACTCCGACCTACACGCAAGACCTCATTTTCTAAGACCTTTACCCACCTAACAATATATTTGCCTACATACAAGATCACATTTTTATCATTTTCATACCGAAGGTCTGAAGCATAATTGATTCCTTTTTTCAAGTTAGAATTAATATAATTTGTCTTTGTATGACAACACATGCATATCTTGGATTGACCCGATTTAATGATAATGAGATGTACATACTATATTTAATTATTTTCCACTACAATCATAAAGTAGGATCAAATATTTTAGATTGAGAAACAAATATTTAGTTGTTTGGAATGGTGGACGTTCAAATCATGTTGTTCTGATTATAGGAATTCCATGTGTACTCTTTGTAGTGGGGAAAATTCAAGATATTGTTTGTTTGAAAACCATAGAGATCGAAGGAAGTGTGAAATGGGGGGATTTTAAAAATCTCCATAAGGATCTTCGTCACTCTCAAAATTGTTCAATAATGGCAATATCACTTTCTTACATTATAGAACATTCATCCTTGTTCTTATGATTTGACATCTCCCCTTTTAGGATTATTTTACTTTTGTGCTGAAATGAGTTTGAAATTGTATTTGATATACCTAGATAACTATGTCTTTTGTAGCGTCAGTTTGCTTTCATCATAAGTTTTAATATTTTCTGAAATATCACAGAAATAAGCGTGAACTGATTTTTACTTGCAACCAATATCGTATTAGGTGATTTGCCTGTTTTTGAATGTTGAGTCTTCGAAAAATGGCTTAGAGGGAATGAAGCAGGTAAGATGGACACTTGATTTTTCATTTATAGTCTTTAGAAGGTATGGAACTTCAGAATATTATGTTTAAGCTATTTATGACACTGATGCATGTTGCAAAGATGTTAAAAGTGAACAAAAGAATTGGTTAGCAACAAAAAAAGATGGTTCATATATTTATGTATGTCCTGGGCACAAGGTCATAATAACAGTCCTTGCAAAATATGGTTTTTGGAAAGGCGCATCAACAGTCGATACAAACCAAGATTCATTAATAGGTTTTGTTGTACGGGACCCGAGTAAACACAAGCAATGGAGAGGTAAGTACTGTGAAAATATAAGAAATCGGGGGACTCGTGTGGAATCACAAGAAGTGATATGCTGTAAGCTTGTATTATCTATTAGTCCACATGCATGGAAATCTAATTCTCGCGATGTCCACCTATAGTACTTGCTGATCATGGACGTCATCCTTCTTTCAGTAGATGATGGCCTATATTTTCTGCATCCTCCTCTAGTACTAGCAGAGCAAGGCTCATATTGTCTGTATCCTCGCCTGGCCTACTAGGTCACAACTTCCATGCTTGGCATCCTCCTCTTGAACCACAGGTCAAGGATTACATCCTCGACATCCTCCTCAATCCTCATGCACCAGAATATCAATACGTGTTTCATCATATTCCTCCTTGTCCAAGAGGTCAAGGCTTCATTACCCATCACGCTCCCAATTTTGCACTAGAATATTTGAAGCACTTAACAGATTGTGGAAACAACAGCGATATTTCTCCAGACCAGCAACATTGGATGTTTAGCGAATGGCGTGAGACTGACTATGTCATTGCATGTTCACAACACTTGAGTCCACCTGGCAGTTCTGCTCCTTGTCATTTGTGGCATAGAATGTCGTGCCCAAGGTATGAGTTTTGAAAGATCAGAAGGCTTCTCTTGCTTGAGCTCCACATATTACTCTAGATTCAAAAATGGGCCAGGTAGCACGCCTCCCAACTAAACTCATTGATGCAATTGCAGCTTTGTCCCAAGAAACATTCTGAATGATTTGTCTTAGACTGTTGTATTCAAAATTACAAGGAAGACACCAGGACATGGGTTCTTGTTTCTATTTCCAATCAAGCCAATTACTCCCAATATCCGTAGAACATAATTCCCGATGTGTACAATGATGCATATGACATTTCATAATCCCATGATAGCATGCATGTTTGCCAGGCACTACTAAGTTCCAACCTTCATTGCTACATGTATCTTCACATTGGGTGACTGATGAGGTTATTATCTATTTTTCTAGATAGTCACTCATGTTTTAGCTAGATTGAGTTATGCGTTAGTTTAATATTTCACATCGAGTCAAGTAGATGTTCACTATCACACTTGAGCTATTGCTAATTGTCATGTACAAAACATAACTAATCTCCCTCAATGAATTCTTAGTATGTTTCATTCATTCACTATAAATCATTAACTATTTCTAGAATTATCGTTACTGACAAAAAAATTGCAAAAAAAGTCAACGCCAAATTAATTGAAGAAAATTTCAAGTGTGTTAAGTCCACTTTCAATAGTATATGAGTGAATTTATCCTACCAAAACCGTCTCTTGAGAATCAATGCCCATGCAAAATATAACTAATATCTCAGAATATAATTGACATCATTTTACCATGAATTTTATGTACTAAAAATCATATGCACAGAAAAAGATTCAAAACACAATCAAAAAACTTTAATCACTTCAAGTTCGTTTAATTAGTATATAACACAAAAATAAGGTAAAAATATATGGAAAACACACATTTTTTACAATGAGAATAATAGTAACCTAATACAACATTGTAATTTCATAATAAGTTAACAATGGATAATGATGATCCGCGTGCATCAAACATGCCTATGACAAAGCTATGTTTGCCAAAGGCGCATATTTGAAAATGTGATCACATTTCGATGAAAGTTTCCTTAGATAAATTAAATAATATGTGTTCATGATACAACTTTATAAAATTCTAGCCCACACATACGGGAAGACAACTATGCTAGTATAGTGAAAAGCACAAACATACATTAGTAATTAGAAAGCAACAACACTAATTACCTTCGATCCGTGGGTTACTTGTTTTATCGTAGTTTGGCACTGATCCCCCTCTCCGAATAATAGTCACAAAGCTAATGTCAACCAAAACTTACTCCTTAAGTCTCTACTATAGGTTCCAATCTTTTCTGGAGTATTTTCATGTCCAACAAAAATAGTCAATGCATTTTTGGTGCTTTTAGAGAACTAAATACCACATACTATTTCCATCTTTTGGACATGACAATCATGTCTTTTTTCAATGAAAAAAATAGTGCGCAATTTCTTTCCTAGTAGCGCGCTATAGCATACGAGGAGAGGCCACACTGAAGTTTGGCATTTTTCTTATGATGGGGCTATTCACAAAATAGCACGCTATATTGCGCTAAAACGGTAAGCTTGTAGTGTGTTTTTTAGCAGCCCATTAGCCCAAGGACACCATTCTAACCTAGCCCCAATAGGAAAAATAGATAATCCCCTATCCAACCAAACGCTTTCATTCCCCAATTTTCTACTTTATTCTCCACCCAACCACGCGGTCCTGTGCGTCGGCAGAGGCGGCTTCTTCTTCCTCCTGTTCGGTACGTCTACTTTCGTTCCTCGCTGGTCTTCCTGTGTTCTTCGCCGGTCTTCCCCCGTTTGCAGCAGCACGATGTCGCAGTTAGCTGCGCCGCTAACAAGTGAGGCACCAGGCAAGTTCTTGGGCTCACAGGTCCGTGATGTATGTTTTGGATCATGATGTTTGCTACATCTTAGTTTTTGATTATGTTACAAGTTATCCATCTTAACTCCTAGCACTTAGTTGACTCGATCGCCGCTTTGTCCGATAGCTAGCGACATTGAATACATAAATATCCTGCAATGAGATGTTATTCTTTAGCAATGGAGATCCCGGAGGTACCTGATTCTGAATTTCTATATTTTTGCCGTGTTGTTGCCTCATGGTTTGTTGATGTTAGGCCACATTAAAGTTTTTTAGTAATTTATTATTCAAATATATCATTTATTCTTGTTAAAATCCTTAATTTTTGGCTACACATGCCATTACTTTGAAACACCATTTGTAATTAGCACACTATAGCGTGTATAGCATCTGGAGGAGGCCACCCCTATTTCTCTTAACATGATATTTTTTTGTTGCTTTTTTGAAAGGCACAATCATTTATTGTTACTACTGAATGCACACTTCTCACTCCCACAAACTATTCATCATAGAACATGAGGACCAAGGTTATGCTTTCAAGTGATATTCTTTGACATCATTTTTATCATTGATTTCGTATAATGTCTTCATTGTCGTGCCTTTAGAAAAGTAGCTGATTTTGTTTTTATAATAGACAACCATGTAAAAATGATTGTTGTTTTGGCTTACCAAATTTTTGTTTTGCTCTAATGTAGGTGTATTTTGATGAGTTAGGACAAATTTCAATATTCACAGATAAAATAATATCTGATCCAAAGTGAACATTAAGTTTGTGTAAACAAAAATTAACCTTTTGAATTTATTACTAAATGGGTTCTAGTTCCATTCTTCTTTTGTTACAGCCCATTATTAAACTCACAATGATTTTTAGAACAATTAGTTCCTGTGCAACATTTGATACATCATATAAT
>NW_021246425.1:3795-4410 GCF_002162155.2 Triticum dicoccoides | reverse complement strand
AAAGATGGCATTTCCCCTACAAACAACTGAAATTGAAAGAATTCAATAATGTTAGTATTACTAGGGAGAAAACAAAGGAAAAAAGGCATAATAAAAAAATATTTCCTTAATTATCTAACTATTTACAAGAATTCAATGATGTGGTTATTATTTGCTCGACAAAAAGAATCTATTGAATAGTAACACCAAAACCACCAAAGAAGCTTATGTGAGGACTGTGAAACCATCAAAGAATGTGATAGAGTATGAAGAAACTATCATAGCTTTCCCATGTTTGGTCCCTTCCCCCTAGAGAACCATAGAGTGAACCCCCAATATGGAAAAATTTATCTAAAGGCTTACTAACATTGGACATTAGCCAAGCAACCCATATTGATGTCAGCCCTTTTTCTACATGTTACTCATATTTAGCTAGATTGAGTTAAGTGTTAGTCGAATATTTCACATCGATTCAAGTAGATCTTCACTTTCATAGTTGAGATGTTGCTAATTTTCATGTAAAAAATATAACTAATCTTCTTGAAAGAATACTTAGTATGCTTCATTCATTCACTATAAATAAATAACTATTTCTAGAATTGTTACTGATTAAAAACATTCACAAAAACGGTCAAC
>NW_021246425.1:0-2374 GCF_002162155.2 Triticum dicoccoides | reverse complement strand
CTTTCAAGTGATATTCTTTGACATCATTCTTATCATTGATTTAGTATAATGTCTTCATTGTCGTGTTTTTAGAAAAGTAGCAGATTTTGTTTTGATAACGGACAACCATGTAAAAATGATTGTTGTTTTGGCTTACCAAATTGTTGCTTTGCTCTAATGTAGGTGTATTTTGATGAGTTGGGAAAAATGCCAATATTGGCAGATAAAATAATATCTCAACCACAATGAACATTAAGTTTGCGTCATCCAAAATTAACCATTTGAATTTATTACTACATGGATTGTAGTTCCACTCTTCTTTTGTTATGTCCCATTATTAAACTTATGATAATTTTTAGAACAATTAGTTCCTGTGCAACATTTGATACATCATATATTGGTCGTAATCAATGTTTTCTCATAATTCCTCGGTGCAAAAACCACCAATGCTATGTTTAAATAGGGATTTTTTCCCTTAGGCCACATTTTCCTTAGATATCCCATTTTCCATGTTGCTTTGAATTACTTTAAATGGTTTTAGGTATTAAAATAACTATATATATATATATATATATATATATATATATATATATATATATATATATATATATATATATATATATATATATATATATAGGACAACACTATTCTAATCGCAGGATTAGAATAGTTATTTGGATCACAGCCAACCCTATATAAAAGCGATCGGGTTGTTCCCGAACTCCCGACCCGTTGCAAAAAGAAATCCCACCCCACGACCGCTCGTCCCCAACCTCCACGATCCGCTGCCCTGGATCCACCGCGATGGCGCCTCCCCTGGATCCACCGCGATGGCGCCTCCCCTGGATCCACCACCTTTGGCCGCCGTCGCCCCGGCCGCGGCGCGCCTCCCGCCGCTGGCCCCCATTCCCGAGGCGCTTCTCGCCGCCGTCACCGTGTTCCCCGCGCGCCTCCCACCATCGGCCCCCATTGCCCGACGTACCTCTCGCCGCCGTCGCCCTGGCCACGGCGCGCCTCCCACCGCTGGCCCCCATCCCCCGACGTGCCTGGCGCCTCTCGCCGTCTTTGCCCCGGCCCGGCGTGCAATTACTTGGACGGCGCCTCCCTTCCCTGGATCCACGATGGCAGTGGCCTTCCTCCTCCTGGAACCACGTCGGTGAACTCCTTCTCCCTTGATCCATGGCGGAGGCGGCCTCCTCTACTTCCAATGCGAACTACTGCATGCCATAACCTGGTCCAGTGATGTCCACCTCCTCTCCATCTTGAAGTTCGATATGATTCTGCCCATTGCGCACGCCTCGACCCACCGCTACCAGCGACGGTCACCGCTTTTACCTTCCTCCGCAGGTGTGTTTGAACTGCAGCATAGGGGATTTGAGCCGCCGCCGGCCATCGAGGTACGGAGAGGCGTTCGGCCGAGACTTCGTTCCCGGCCACCACAAACCGCCATCTTTTTCACCCTGCAACGTCTGCCATCTTCCTCTCCTCACGCACCGGTCACTGCCCATATCTTGCCTGGCGCTGCTTCCTAACCTTTCTCATAGTAGTTTCCTTCATCCAGGATCCCTCCCCCCGGCGGTGGTGAGCCTCCTCCTCCCATGCGTGTGTCAACTTGGTCCAAAAATAGAAAAGCCCCAATTTGGGAGAAATTGCTTGCTGTCCTGAACTACTCTGTTTATTTATCCTCTTAATTTTTATTGATTTTTGGTGCTTCTAGGAGTAATTAGTAAATTTTGTTTTTGGTTGGATGTCATTTCCAGTAGACAGAGATGGTGTTCTACAGTTGAATGTCTACATGTTCATTCATATGCTCAAGAAAAATAGTATGGCTACACACGGTCAACTATTCTTCACCATTGTGTGAAGTAATTAGTATGGCTGACCATTTTTAGTGGTAATTAGCATGGCTGCAGTCCACTGTGTCGATTTTCAGCAGGCCAACTTCAGTTAAGTATGCGTGTCGACATGTCGTGTGTGTGCAGACATCTTCAGTTAAGTATGCAGTGTTGCTCAACATGTGTAGACTGCAGTGCAGCGTGCTCTTGTGTGTTGCTGTTAGGTGCACCATGCGAGCCAGCCCGAATCCCCAAAACATGAGGAGCACCGCCGCCAAGAGCATGCTCGCGCAGTTGCCTGTTAAAGCTGACGAGGTCAAAAATACATGCGTCCAGAAGTTCAGATAACTGAATTTTGGGCCGCTAGAACCTGATGGGCTCGAGTTTGTAAAGGGATAGTCACAAGTTTCTGTAAACAAAAGTTCAAAATTCGAAAGAAAAAGAGTGTTATGTACTCCTGCGTCTATCCTAAGTCCGGTGCTCATATGTCTGTGTGTGTGCTCAATGTGTGGGTACTTCGTGTGTGTTGTGTGCTCCCATGTGTGCGTGCTCTATTATGT
>NW_021246424.1:0-398 GCF_002162155.2 Triticum dicoccoides | reverse complement strand
AAAATACGCAAGATAAGCGTGAGTGCTATGGATGGCGTTCTCGTAGGGAGACGGGAGTGGATCCATAGTGGTGTATTGATATGGTGAATATGTGGACTCGTGTGCGCCACCTCAAAAGAGTTATTGCAGTCGTAGTTTAGGATAGCCATCGAGTCAAAGCTGGCTTGCTGCAGTTAAACTCCACCACCCCCTTTGTTGATAATGATGCATATGTAGTTGGATCTGATGTAAGTCTTGCTGGGTACATTTGTACTCACGTTGCTTAATTTATGTTTTTCTAGAGAGACTTCAGTCTCGCTAGTAGTTCCGCTTGGACTTCGACGTTTAGCTTGTTACCTCAGCTACGATCTTGTGCCCTCGGCAGGATCTAGTAGATAGTCAGGCTTCTCAGCCTTTTT
>NW_021246423.1:0-2091 GCF_002162155.2 Triticum dicoccoides | reverse complement strand
GGGCGAAGGGTGCTCAGGCGAAATTCTCTTGGTTATAAAAGGTCTCGTGGGAGCTCAGCCAGCCACAAGGAAATGAAGGAAGGAAAGGCACGTGCATGCATCATATATAACCCAAATGTCAACCGGGTCAGAGCGATGGGTACTCTTTGCCGGAAATTAGTCAAACTGATCGCCGCACGTGCATGCTCATGCTGAAGATGTCAACCGGGTCAGAACATGCAGCATGTATATATAACCATAATGAATGAAATGAATGGTGGGAAGAAAATTCTCAGAAAGTAGCCTGAAACCAGAGAATGCTCCCGATCGTGCGTTGTTGGTGTTTTTGCAGATAAGTCCCTGATGTTGGGGTTATTTAACCCACAGTCCTTTTTAAGTCAGAAAATGTTTCATGCCCAGATCCGGCCCGCCCAGGCCCGAGTGCGGACGCTGCCAGCACCAGCACCCGACCCCGAGCTCGAGAGTCCCTATACGACGCATTTTGCGTCATGCAGAAAGTCGACGCACAGGGCGACGCGCGACTGGGCCGGCCCACCAATGCGCCCGTTCGTTGTTTTCGTATCACGCGACGCAAAAAATTATATGTGAAACAAACGAGAACGACATGGTTCGGAGAATAGCAGCTGTACATAAAGGGGCAACGCTCTATAACAATACACAGGAAGGTTGAGATTTGAAAAACATTCCTTCAAAGTTGCAAACAGTTTTGAAATGTCGCAATTTTTTTATATTACAAAGAGTTTCCGAATAAGGGATTTTTTATTTTCCTTTTTTTTGAAAATTCCTAAATATCACATTTTTTTATGTTCCAACATTTTTTGATGAACAAAAGATTTTTTGTAATTTCGATTCAAAAAAGAAACATGAACAAATGTTGCAAATCCTGAACAGTTTTCTAAAATGCGAACAATTTTTCAAAAATTACGAACAAATAATGAAAAACAATTTTTTTTTGAATTTCCGGAATGTTTTCTGAGACCACGAACACTCTTAAATTTTTGAAAAAAAATGGAAAACGGGAACACTTTTTCAGTTCAGAACAAAAATGTTTAAATAGAACATTTTTTAAAATGAGAAGAAATTTGAAACATGACCTTTGTTGAAATTGCAAATAAAATGTTGAAACCACGAACATTTTTGAAAACCTGAACAAATTTTGAATTCCCCAAACATTTTTTGGAATTTGTGAACAGTTTTTTAAAGCAAGAACATTTTGTTATCATGAGAACAAATTTGGAAGCACAGACATTTTTTGAATCTTGAGAACAAATTTTGAAACGGAGAACAAATTTGGAAGCGTGAATTTTTTTTAAAGAACAGACATTTTTGAATCTTGAGAACTAATTTTGAAACGGAGAAAAATTTAGAAAAATTCCGAACAAATTTGTAAGCGCGAACAATTTTTTAAAGCACGAACATTTTTTGAATTCTCGAGAAAAAAAATTAGAAATGGAGAACAATTTGGAAAAACCCAGAACAAATTTGAAAGCATGAAAAAAAATTGAAATCCGGTACATTTTCTGCATTTTGAAAGTTTTACACTTTTTGTGTAACGGGAACATTTTTTGAGACCTGAACATTTTATGGAAACACGAACAAAATTTGAATATTTTGAAACTCTTTTGATAAAAAGAGAAGAAAAGAAAAGGACAAAGAAATAAAAAAACAGAGAAAGAAAACAAACAGAAAAATCAAAAAAGAAGAAAACAAAAAAGAAACAGAAATAACTAAATACAAAAAGAAGAAGAAAAACAAAAAAAGAAAGCTAGAAAAGAAAGGAAAAAGAGAAACAGAAAAGGAAGAAGAAGAAAGGAAAAAGGAAACGGAAAAACAGAATACACAGAAAAAAACTGAGTTCAGAGTTGGGCGCACTGTGTAAAGCTGGAACTGGGCCGACCCATCCCCTGTGCGAATCCCTGAGAATTCGCCGCAGCGAGCGGCGAATAGGGTTTTCCCCCGAGCTCCTCCTCCCGTGCGCCTCCTCCCGGCCTTCCTTTCGCGTCGTCCGGCGACCGGCGCCATCGCCGGTGACAACCCAGGTCACTATGCCACTCGCCTGCCTTCTCTCTTTCCTCTATCTCTAATCTTCTT
>NW_021246422.1:0-1011 GCF_002162155.2 Triticum dicoccoides | reverse complement strand
GAAGGTGAAGAAGAGGCACGTGATGAGACCGTTGATGATCTTGGTCGGACCATTGCTGATGCACGGAGATGCTGCGAAACTGAAAAGGAGAGGGAGAATTTGGATCGCATGTTAGAGGATCACAGAAAGTCGTTGTACCCTGGATGCGATGATGGTCTGAAAAAGCTGGGCTGCACACTGGATTTGCTGAAATGGAAGGCACAGGCAGGTGTAGCTGACTCGGCATTTGAAAACTTGCTGAAAATGTTGAAGAATATGTTTCCAAAGAATAACGAGTTGCCCGCCAGTACGTACGAAGCAAAGAAGGTTGTCTGCCCTCTAGGTTTAGAGGTTCTGAAGATACATGCATGCATCAACGACTGCATCCTCTACCGCGGTGAATACGAGAATTTGAATGAATGCCCGGTATGCACTGCATTGCGTTATAAGATCAGAGGCGATGACCCTGGTGACGATGTTGAGGGCGGGAAACCCAGGAAGAGGGTTCCCGCCAAGGTGATGTTGTATGCTCCTATAATACCACGGTTGAAACGTCTGTTCAGGAACAAAGAGCATGCCAAGTTGTTGCGATGGCACAAAGAGGACCGTAAGTCGGACGGGGAGTTGAGACACACCGCAGATGGAACGCAATGGAGAAAGATCGACAGAGAGTTCAAAGATTTTGCAGCTGACGGAAGGAACATAAGATTTGGTCTAAGTACAGATGGCATGAATCCTTTTGGCGAGCAGAGCTCCAGCCATAGCACCTGGCCCGTGACTCTATGCATCTACAACCTTCCTCCTTGGTTGTGCATGAAGCGGAAGTTCATTATGATGCCAGTGCTCATCCAAGGTCCGAAGCAACCCGGCAACGACATCGATGTGTACCTAAGGCCATTAGTTGATGAACTTTTACAGCTGTGGGGCAGACCTGGTGTCCGTGTGTGGGATGAGCACAAAAAAGAGGAATTTAACCTACGAGCGTTGCTTTTCGTAACCATCAACGATTGGCCTGCTCTTAGTAACCTTTCG
>NW_021246421.1:0-1135 GCF_002162155.2 Triticum dicoccoides | reverse complement strand
CACTTTGCCATCCTTCTTATCCAGCAATCACTTGGGGTAGTTCCGCTTCCAGTGACCAGTCCCTTTGCAGTAGAAGCACTTAGTCTCAGGCTTAGGACCAGACTTGGGCTTCTTCACTTGAGCAGCAACTTGCTTGCTGTTCTTCTTGAAGTTCCTCTTCTTCCCTCTGCCCTTTGAAACCAGTGGTCTTGTCTACTATCAACACTTGATGTTTTTTCTCGATTTCTACCTTCGTCAATTTCCGCATTACGAAGAGCTTGGGAATCGTTTCCGTTATCCCTTGCATATCATAGTTCATCCCGAAGTTCTACTAACTTGGTGATGGTGCCTAGAGAATTCTGTCAATCACTATCTTATCTGGAAGATTAACTCCCACTTGATTCAAGTGATTGTAGTACTCAGACAATCTGGGCACATGCTCACTAGTTGAGCGATTCTCCTCCATCTTTTAGCTATAGAACTTGTTGGAGACTTCATATCTCTCAACTCGGGTATTTGCTTGAAATATTAACTTCAACTCCTGGAACATCTCATATGGTCCATGACGTTCAAAACGTCTTTGAAGTCCCGATTCTAAGACATTAAGCATGGTGCACTAAACTATCAAGTAGTCATCATATTGAGCTAGCTAAACGTTCATAACGTCTGCATCTGCTCCTGCAATAGGTCCGTCACCTAGCGGTGCATTAAGGACATAATTCTTCTGTGCAGCAATGAGGATAAACCTCAGATCACGGATCCAATCCGCATCATTGCTACTAACATTTTTCAACATGATTTTCTCTAGGAACATATCAAAATAAACACAGGGAAGCAACAACGCGAGCTATTGATCTACAACATAATTTGCAAAATACTACCAGGACTAAGTTCATGATAAATTAAAGTTCAATTAATCATATTATTTAAGAACTCCCACTTAGATAGACATCCCTCTAATCCTCTAAGTGATTACGTGATCCAAATCAACTAAACCATGACCGATCATCACGTGAGATGGAGTAGTTTTCAATGGTGAACATCGTTATGTTGATCATATCTACTATATGATTCACGCTCGACCTTTCGGTCTCCGTGTTCCGAGGCCATATCTGTATATGCTAGGCTCGTCAAGTTTAACCTGAGTATTCTGCGT
>NW_021246420.1:0-1124 GCF_002162155.2 Triticum dicoccoides | reverse complement strand
TGATGAGACCGTTGATGATCTTGGTCGGACCATTGCTGATGCACGGAGACGCTGCGAAACTGAAAAGGAGAGGGAGAATTTGGATCGCATGTTAGAGGATCACAGAAAGTCGTTGTACCCCGGATGCGATGATGGTCTGAAAAAGCTGGGCTGCACACTGGATTTGCTGAAATGGAAGGCACAGGCAGGTGTAGCTGACTCGGCATTTGAAAACTTGCTGAAAATGTTGAAGAATATGTTTCCAAAGAATAACGAGTTGCCCGCCAGTACGTACGAAGCAAAGAAGGTTGTCTGCCCTCTAGGTTTAGAGGTTCTGAAGATACATGCATGCATCAACGACTGCATCCTCTACCGCGGTGAATACGAGAATTTGAATGAATGCCCGGTATGCACTGCATTGCGTTATAAGATCAGAGGCGATGACCCTGGTGATGATGTTGAGGGCGAGAAACCCAGGAAGAGGGTTCCCGCCAAGGTGATGTGGTATGCTCCTATAATACCACGGTTGAAACGTCTGTTCAGGAACAAAGAGCATGCCAAGTTGTTGCGATGGCACAAAGAGGACCGTAAGTCGGACGGGGAGTTGAGACACACCGCAGATGGAACGCAATGGAGAAAGATCGACAGAGAGTTCAAAGATTTTGCAGCTGACGGAAGGAACATAAGATTTGGTCTAAGTACAGATGGCATGAATCCTTTTGGCGAGCAGAGCTCCAGCCATAGCACCTGGCACGTGACTCTATGCATCTACAACCTTCCTCCTTGGTTGTGCATGAAGCGGAAGTTCATTATGATGCCAGTGCTCATCCAAGGTCCGAAGCAACCCGGCAACGACATCGATGTGTACCTAAGGCCATTAGTTGATGAACTTTTACAGCTGTGGGGCAGACCTGGTGTCCGTGTGTGGGATGAGCACAAAAAAGAGGAATTTAACCTACGAGCGTTGCTTTTCGTAACCATCAACGATTGGCCTGCTCTTAGTAACCTTTCGGGACTGTCAAATAAGGGATACAATGCATGCACGCACTGCTTACATGAGACTGAAAGTGTACATTTGCCAAATTGTAAGAAGAACGTGTACCTTGGGCATCGTCGATTTCTTCCGAAAATTCATCCAGTAAGAA
>NW_021246419.1:0-3759 GCF_002162155.2 Triticum dicoccoides | reverse complement strand
TCCAGACACTTTTTTTTTGGGATCGTAGGGAGTAACAATTTCTTTGCTGATAAATCACTTTCCGCTCATCAATTTGGTTTGTAGCTGCAAGGCACAAACCCACAGTATGATGCTTAACATGAACTCATCAATCAAGATAATAAATAGCAAAACGGGGGGAGATCTTTTTTGCATACTACATTACACTGAGAGGGTAGATGCATCATGTGAGAAAACCAACAAGAGGAGGAGACCATGTAGCTAGGGGAGGAGCCTGGTCTCAAGCTGAATTGTATGGACCATTTCATTTCTTGTTGAGGTCGACCCCGGCCTTGTTGGCGACGGCATCGAGGCCGTGCTTCTCGATGGTCTTGAGGGCCTTGGTGGAGAGCCTGAGCTTGACGTAGCGCTTGCCGGCCTCCCACCACAGCTTCTTGTACTGCAGGTTGACAAACTGCTGCTTCTTGGTCTTGTGGTTGGAGAAGGACACCTTGTTGGCCCGGTTCGTCTTCTTCTCCAAGAAGGGGCAGATCCGGCCTGAAGAACAAACCACATCAGATTCAGATTCATTCCTTTCTTTCTTTCTTTCTTTCTTTCTTTCTTACCCACTGAATTCATTCAACCGAACTGATACTAGATACTCTTTTTGGGAAGATAACAATGCATGTTCATCCACTACCTATATTATACTATGTAATGTATGTATCACACACAACTCTTTTCAAGCCTGAACTGAAGGCTGAAGAAAAGCAGAGCAATGCAACCCAAATGTGGAATACAAGTAAGGAATTAAAATTGCCAGGGAAACAAAGGGAGGGAGGGAGGGGAGGGACGTACGCGCGACGATGGTGTTCTTGGTGGTGGGGATGGAGACCGCGGCGTTGGCGTTGGCGGAGGTGAGGCCGAGGCTGAGGCCGGCGAGCTGCGAGGTGGCGAACCCGAGGGAGTTGGACCGGAGGAGCGGAGCCCTGGCGGCGGCGGGCATGGAGACGGAGTAGGAGCACAGCATGGACGCCATGGATGGATGGATGGATGCCAAACTAGACTCACTCACAGATTCAGGATAAGACGGACGGAAGAGGAGGAGGAGGATAATAACTAACTACTAGAAACATGGCGGGCCGGCCCAATCCCACTTGTGAATTCGAGTTCTCAAAAAAACAAACAAGACCAACCAGCTTTGGGCCGTTCGTTCTAGTGTTTTGGGCCAGTTTATTTGCCTATAGCACATGCGTTTTTTTGGGTGCCGAATCCATTTTATGCATTGGCTTGATGGGGTTGATACAAAGACAAAAAGCCCGTATTCGCATTGGTATTTGTGCTTTGCCGTCGGCTATTTGGAATTGCCGGAATGATGTTGTGTTTAAGAAAGTTAGAGATGCTCAAGTTTTGGAGATTGTTCAGCGAGCTATGTCTTTGGATCCATATGTGGTCCTTTCGAAAAGGGCTGTGTGCATCATCACGATGCAGGTGTTGGGGCTATGCTCCCATTTTGAAAAAAGAGACTGAGGTATGCGTTCGTATGTCAGAGCCGGTATCCCGGCAAGCCATGGAGGTGCTGGTGGTGTGGGCATTCACAAAGGTGAATACGCAATGCCGTGCTTCAGCAGCGACAGTTGGCGGCTCATCAGGCATGGAGGCGTGTCGCACTCGTTGGCGGCGCAAAGGGGATTTTCCTCTAGCGTGTGGGCAGTGCCCTTCGCACGAGGAGGATCGAGGCGCAAGCATCCGAGTCTGGCACTGATGAGCAAGGAGCACACTGGCGCGGTTCCCAGCCAGCTTCTAGCATAGTGGCAGTGGCTCCGACGACATGGTGGATGTTGCAGTGTGACTCATACCGGTGTGGTGTGTAGTGGGAATGGTCTGCTCGCACCGAGGGATGGGCGCTACCCTGATGGCCGTGGAGGTGATCTACGGTGGGAAGTTGTCCCACCAATTTTCCACTGCCTTTTAACCTATGTCCGATTACTGACAGATGCCACTATCGACCGATCCATTCTGAAGATGCTGATTCGAACATATCCGGGGTGAAAAACCTTGTCCTGTCCTTATAGGATGGGCACAACTTCGACGAGCTTGTGTCATTAGCTTGTTCAAGGCCTTTTCTACTTGTTATTGTGCCGGTCTTCATTGGATGGTCTCGACATACAGGATGAAAATCCTTTTCAGGCCATATACAGCCGGACGTGGTGACGGTGGCGCAAAGACGTTTGTCTTCATCAAGACGTTGCTGCAGAAGAAGTTGAGGCACTTATTTTGGGATCAAGGGAGTAGATAGTGATACCCGGGCCATCTCCAAGTTTGGTGACTGTGTCACTAACAGTGAGCCAGGCTACTAGCTAGTAAGAGTGCCATGGGTGCTCATTATCTGGATGGAGACAAGTGCATGCGAGAGGCACAGTGAGACACTGAACACGTACAGCTATGAATGGCACCTCATCAAGCAAGGAAAAGTGGAAACCCCAGCTAGGATGCAAATCTTCTTCACCGTTTCTTGGCTTGAAGTCCAGCGAGTGTACACAGTAAGAATGCTACATCAACGGACCTTCGCGGGCTTCTCTCCCATTCCTAGTCCAGAGTGGTGCTTCTCTTCTCCGATTGTTTTTATGAGGGATCCGATCATGTATAGGTCTCAAGTTCAAGGCATGGCCAACACACTACTTAGGACACGTTTAGCAGATTCAGCGTGAAATTAGGCAACCTTTCTTAGGTTAGGTAGACAAACAACGAACGTGAGGAGGATGCAGCAGCATGCAGAGATAGGCCTGGCAGATGGTACAAGTGACAAAATATAGATAGATATTGCATGCGCCCGCCACCAGCACAACGGATTCCCGTTCGCCACGTGTTCTTCAGCTTTTTTGGTTACCGATTACTTTGCATATAAAATTCGGTCAAAGTCATACTAGTTTGACCAAACTTATATCAGAAAATATCAACATCTACAATACCAAAGTTATATGGTGTGTAAAAGTTCATTTAATTGCATGATGCATCTAATGATATTTATTTCGTATTGTGAATATTGGTATTTTTTCCTATAAGGTTAGTCCAACGATACAAAGTTTGACTTTGACTAAAATTTTATATATGCAAACAGATAAAAATGGAGGGAGTAACTCCTTGATGCTTTCTTTGTCCAACGCAATTGGCTGCCGGTGCTGTAGAGATGCAAGGTCACCGGTGCTGCTAGCGCAGTGGTTTGTTGCAGCCGTCGCGCCGCCGGCGAGGGGAGGGGACTAGCTGTGAGAATGGGGAACGTGCAACCTGGCATTGCGTTTCACTCTGTGTATTTTAAAACCGAACCGAAAAACCATACCGAAAATAAACCGAACCGAACCGATTTTTTTGTTTTTATGGTTTCTGGTTTCGGTATGGTATGAACTTTTCATACCGATTTGAACTTTGATTTTTATGGTATATACCGAAAAACCGAATGGTTAACCGAATAAACCGAAGTAAAAAATAAATTTATATTTCTTGAGATGAACAACCGTACAAGTTGTCATTTTTCTTGTACATGAGTCAAATTCACTACTAAGCACCTACATTTTTCTTGTAACATTGTCATTTTTCTCTTTTTAAAATGCTAAGCACATCCATAACCATCAACAGATGAATCAATGCATGCATATATACTTATATATATAGTCATATACTATTTGTGTAAAATAGAATGTGTTTTGAGTCATAAATTTGCAAATTATTATTACGTCATTTTCAAATTCGCGTCAACTTTGGTTTTTATGGTATATACCGAAACCATACCGAAATAATTTG
>NW_021246418.1:0-1074 GCF_002162155.2 Triticum dicoccoides | reverse complement strand
AGAAGCGCAAGAACGAGCCAGCTGCTCCGGGTGAAGCCTTGGCTGTGGTTCAAGGAAAGTTCAAGGGGAAGCCCAAAGGGCCGTGGAACCCCAAGAAAGTAAAAGATCAAGATGGAAATGACGTGTTGGATCTGCCGTGCCATATCCACACCAAAAAAGATGAAGAAGGTAATTTCATTTACCCGAAGCACACCACTCGGCAGTGTCGGCTCCTAATCCAGCAGATCCGAGAGAAACAGCCCAAGGAAAAAGAGAAGGAGGCAGACAAGGCTGAGGATGAGGAAGAGGATGACGATGGTTATCCCCACGTGAATTCCACTCTGATGATTTTTGCTGATGTTGAGAGTAAAAATCGATTGAAAGTCATCAACAGGGAAGTGAACATGGTCGCTCCGACGACACCCAGTTACTTGAAGTGGTCGCAGACCGCCATTACATTCGACCAGTCTGATCATCCAGCGCTCATCGCCACCCTTGGGAGGCAAGCTCTACTGGTCGACCCGGTGGTCGAAGGCACTCGACTGACAAAGGTCCTGATGGACGGTGGCAGTGGCCTAAACATACTGTATGCAGAAATGTTGAAAGGAATGGGCATTCCGATGTCCAGACTCAATGAAAGCCATATGAGTTTCCATGGTGTCATTCCAGGCAAGAAGGCTACATCCCTCGGTCAGATTGCACTCGACGTGGTTTTTGGTGATTCCAAAAATTACCGCAAAGAAAAGTTGACGTTTGAAGTTGTGGATTTCCAGAGTGCTTATCATGCAATTCTGGGCAGGCCAGCTTATGCACGATTTATGGCTCGACCATGTTACGTGTACCTCAAACTGAAGATGCCTGGTCCCAGAGGAGTGATCACTATCTCTGGCAATCGGAAGAAGGTGGAAGAGTGCTTCCAGAAGGGCTCAAAGATCGCCGATACCCAGATGGCCGTGGTAGAATTGCAAGAATACCAGAAAAATGCAGATCCGAGTGACTTGCTGTGAGCCAAGAAGCCAGCCACAGAATCAGCATTCCAGTCGTCTGGTGAAACGAAGTCAATTCACATTCACCCGACAGATCCCAATGCTGCTC
>NW_021246417.1:0-894 GCF_002162155.2 Triticum dicoccoides | reverse complement strand
TCTCGTGGACTATTACTCGCTGTTTTGGGGTCCCGGAGAGATTTCCACGATTGACGAACCTCTGGGTGCGTTTACGTGTCGGTCATCAACACTCGCAGGTTTTGTTGATTCCGACCCATTTCGTGGACTATTACTCACCGTTTTGGGGTCCCAAAGAGATTTCCATTTTTGTCGAACTCCAAGGTGTGCTTGCGTGTTGGTCGTCAAGACTCGCAGTTTTGGCCGATTTTGGCCCGTTTTTGAACTATTACACAGTTTTGGCATCCCGAAGTGATTTCCACGATTGACAAACCCTACGGTGCGCTTACTTGTCGGTCATCAACAATCGCAGTTTTGGCCGATTCTGGTCCGTTTGGTGCGCTATTATTCACCGTTTTGGGGTCCTAGAGCGATTTACACGATTTGCGATCCCCGGGGTGCGTTTATGTGTCGGTTATCAACACTCACCATTTTGCCCAATTCTGCTCTTTCTCATGGACTATTACTCACCGTTTTGGGGTCCCAGAGCGATTTCCACGATTCACGATCCCGGGGGTGCGTTTACGTGCCCGTCGTCAACACTCATAGTTCTGGCCAATTCTGACCCGTTTCGTGGACTATTACTCACCTTTTTGGGGTCCCGAAGCGATTTCCATAGTTGTTGAACCCAAAGATGCACTTACGTGTCGTTCATCAAC
Source organism: Triticum dicoccoides (assembly GCF_002162155.2). Classification (NCBI taxonomy): domain Eukaryota; kingdom Viridiplantae; phylum Streptophyta; class Magnoliopsida; order Poales; family Poaceae; genus Triticum; species Triticum dicoccoides. Next base: position 217 of record NW_021246417.1, on the reverse strand, counting down.
ACTCGCAGTTTTGGCCGATTCTGGCCCGTTTTGTGGACTATAACTCGCTGTTTCGGGTCCCGGAGGGATTTCCACGATTGACGAACCCCTGGTGCGTTTATGTTCCGGTCATCAACAATCGCGGTTTTTGTCGATTCTGTCCCTTTCGTGGACTACTACTCACCGTTTTCGGGTCCTAAAGCGATTTCCATTGTTGTCGAACCCAAAGATGCACTTA
>NW_021246416.1:0-1158 GCF_002162155.2 Triticum dicoccoides | reverse complement strand
GCCTACGCATGCCGCTCTTGATATTTTACCACACCCTCTAGGGGTCGTATGATTACACTTGCGCTAGGTCCCGTGAATTTTCGGCCCCTCAATAATTTGCATGCATTATAATGGCAGCTGATGAGCATCATAGCCTAGAGAACTGCGTCGAGGCAACCCCTCCCTTTGGTAGCATATGGTTCATATATGGACCAAAGAGCTTAACATGGGGCTTTCATCCCAATCATTGCTATGATTTCATGTGGCCGCCGTAGATCTTGAACTTTCGATGTTACAACCCTAGAAATGTGGTAAATGTCCCGAATATGGGAGGGAGGAGGGGGGGAGAAAGGCCACGCAATAAACTATCCCCATAATTTTATGTTTGCTTTATCTAGCAAGACAAACAAGTTTTTTGAAATAAGGATTTTAAGCATGTTTTAATAAGGGTTTTATAATTTCATATTATAAGGTCCTTATTTTTTCCTAAAACAAAGGTGTTGTAAACGCACAAAGCTCCACATTGAGCCTCTCACCATCACATTCACGTTGAACTCACCCTAAAATGAAGGAGAGGTAGATCGAATCTCCCCACGGGGGGCAACCTCCACCTAGTAGCTAAATATGGTTAGTTGAGAATTTCTCCCCAAGTGGTTTTTTGAGGCAAAATCACATTCTTTTTTTCCTCCAATATTGTGGAGAAATACATGGAAGAAAAATCGTGGGAGGCACGGTGGAACGAGTGCACCTTTTTCCCCTCCAAAAGTGCACAAGTTGCCATATTGCATGTGAACGTGTCACCTGTACAAACAATTGAATTGTCGTTTTTATTTTGTTAACAATTCCTAAATATTGAATTTCAACATGCACCTACCCCATGTCAGTTAGGTCAAATTTGTTTTATCCAAGTTCCGCCAGTGACCGTGCAGATTCTTGTACCATGCACGTGCTGCTCCGGGCCTCTGGCGTCCGGTACCGGACAGGGGAATCTAGATGTGATGCAATACAATTCATGTTGACCCATATCATGCACCCTTAGCCAACCAGGCCGACAACAGGCACCGCTAGCCACCTCGATCTAGACCATGCGGTAGTGTCCACGATGGGCAAAGATGCTCAGTTGGACATGTTTGTTAGCACTAGTGCATGATTCCCAATCTCAGTGTGCAAGACGGGTAG
>NW_021246415.1:0-1162 GCF_002162155.2 Triticum dicoccoides | reverse complement strand
CATTTTTAGGGGTCGACTTTTCCTGTAAATATCAAACTCCTCATAGACATATAGACCTATGTACACTCACAGCATTAGTCCCCTAACCTATAAGTCTTCAATACACCAAAATCACTAAGAGGCACTAGATGCACTAAAAATTACACATTATGCCACAATACTTATGCCTATTCTCTCTTATTTTACAAGGTTTACATGAAGAGGGGGAATGCCGGCAGCTCGAATTCTGGGCTGGAAAAGGAGTAAATATTAGAGACCTATTCTGCACATCTCCAAAAGTCCTGAAACTTCACGGGAGCATGTTTCACAATATATAAAAAATATTGGGTGAAAGAAGTACTAGAGGGGGCCACCCACCATCCACGAGGGTGGGAGGCGCGCCCCCTACCTCGTGGGCCCCTTGGTGGCCCTCCGATGCCCATCTTTGGCTATATGGACTATTTCGTCGAGGAAAAAATCATAAGCTAGCTCACAGAACGAAACTCCGCCGCCACGAGGCAGAACCTTGGTGGAACCAATCTAGGGCTCCGGCGGAACTGTTCTGCCGGGGAAACTTCCTTCCGAGAGGGGAAATCATCACCATCGTCATCACCAACGATCCTCTCACCGGGAGGGGGTCAATCTCCATCAACATCTTCACCAGCACCATCTCATCTCAAACCCTAGCTCATCTCTTGTATCCAATCTTTGTATCCAAACCTCAGATTGGTACCTATGGGTTGCTAGTAGTGTTGATTACTCCTTGTAGTTGATGCTAGTTGGTTTACTTGGTGGAAGATCGTATGTTCAGATCCATTATGCATATTAATACCCCTCTGATTATGAACATGAATATGCTTTGTGAGTAGTTACGTTTGTTCTTGAGGACATGGGAGAAGTCTTGCTATAAGTAGTCATGTGAATTTGGTATTCGTTCGATATTTTGATGAGATGTATGTTGTCATCTGCTACCTCTTGAGCACTGCATTGGATTTCCCCGAAGAGGAAGGGATGATGCAGCAAATTAGCGTAAGTATTTCCCTCATTTTTTGAGAACCAAGGTATCAATCCAGTAGGAGGCTACGCTTGAGTCCCTCGTACCTACACAAAAACAATAGCTCAACGCAACCAACGCGCTTAGGGGTTGTCAATCCCTTCACGGTCACTTACAAAAGTGAGATCT
>NW_021246414.1:0-416 GCF_002162155.2 Triticum dicoccoides | reverse complement strand
AAGAATGTTTGGACAAAGCCGCTCGAGGGCTTCGTGAAGCTGAATGTAGATGCATCATTCAGGACACAGACCCTCCAGGGAGTTGTTGGTGCAGTCCTAAGGGATCACAAGGGAGGATTCATTGCGGCGTCCAATGAACAATTGGAGCATGTTGCAGATGCAGGGATGGCGGAAGCCTATGCACTTCGACACGGACTGCTACTGGCGCAACAACTAGGGATATGTAAGCTTGTGGTAGAGTCCGATTGTCTTGAGGTGATAAATGTCATGCAGAACGGAGGATTCACGGCTTCAGGCGCAGCGGCGATTTATTCGGATTGTTTGGTCCTTGTAATAGGTTATACTTCGATCACTTTTGTTCACTGCCCTAGGGAGGCAAATTTTGTAGCTCACGACCTTGCTAGGTTGGCGGGTCC
>NW_021246413.1:0-1584 GCF_002162155.2 Triticum dicoccoides | reverse complement strand
ACACATACGGACTCTAAAAATAGCCTATACTTATGTATTTCGAAATTACATGGGCCTGGCCCAATAATAAGGTGACGCAGCACCTAAAATAGCCTCGGGACGAAATTTAGGAAGTGGCATCTTGTATATTTCGTCCAAGGCTTCATGCACCCATTATGGTGGCTTCAAAGTCCTGAAATCATCACTTGTAACTCCGTTCTTGTTCCCCTTGCGCATGCCATCATCTCCATGCTTGTTCTTGCTCCAATGTTCATCCTTCTCCAAGCTAGGCCCTTCATTTGTAAGCAAAACAAATGTATCCAATTTAGGCAGCATCATATTCTCATGAACATTAGAATCATTACCAAGAAACGAAAGTACCTGGTAATTTATTTGGCGTGCACGAGCTCTAGTAATTGGTCCAGTATGTATAGCAGCAGGGGCTGTGGGTGTAACAATTGTATTGATGTCCTCATCACATATACTACCACCGCTACCACCACTGCTGCCATATACCACCACCATATATCCACCACCAATCCGAGTTCCTTGCTTATTAGGTTTGTTTTCGAGATCCATCTAGTTTCCGATTCGTGTTTCCTTGCCGGAGTAGGTTTCGGGAAAAAAAAAAGAGTCGGGTAGCCACGCTCCGTTTAGGCCCAAAATTTCTCGAAAACACATTTTTCGAAAAAATTTCTGGCTATCCTATTTTTAGGTGTTTCTGAGTGTTTTGAGACAGGTGCCATTATAGGAAGTTTTTTTTGACCCGTTTCCAGTTTTTGGGTCCGGGCAGTCGAAAAAAAAATTTGAAAAAAATTTTTTGTGCCCATCCTGTCAGTTTGACCTAGGAAGAGTTTTGAGACACTCGCCATTATAGTGCTTTTTCGCAAAAAAAAAGCAGCGCAAAAAAAAAGAGCGCAAAAAAAAAAAGCGAACAGAAAAATTTCAGAGTGTGCTTTTCCCTTGTTTACGTGCCGCGCCGTAATTTTGTTGGTGTTCTAGGCTCGCGTCTCTAGCACAGTCTAGCCTAGGACCAGCACAGTACCGTCGTTGAGCGTTTATTCAACTTTGCATCTCTCAATTGATTATTGCTGACCCTTTTTGATACCATACTATAAGCCTTCCCAGCTCCACATACATCTACGTCGTGTGTTTGACTCTCCCTGGTAATCGCTCTATCCAAGCTTTGAGAGTTTTTGACTACAACGGTTGCCGATCACCGCCTGCTGCTGGGTAAGAACTGGTAAGAATTTGAGATTTGCTTGACGGATTTCTGATACACCACCACCACTTCTTAGTAGTCTGTAGGATCATATTCTTGTGTGTTTCTATTGCTGCTAACCATGCCAGGATCACAAGCCGACGAGATTGACTGGGAGAACTTATCGAACAAGGAGCTTCATGATAAGTTTCAGCAAATGATGACTGAACAGGTACAAGATGTGCTGAACAATTTTGAAGAGGCCATGGAGAAGATCACTGGCCTTGAGAAGACATTCGAAACAAAGCTCGATAACAGATTTAATGAACTGCTTGCGCGTCTTCCACCACCGGCTGCACCTGTCGCACCTCTGCAACAACAACAACTACGCCCCCTTCCGAATC
>NW_021246412.1:0-434 GCF_002162155.2 Triticum dicoccoides | reverse complement strand
GCAGAGAAGACATTCGACAGTTTCAATAGAATGCATATGATTTGGAGAGATAGAGTTTGAGATAGATAGCATAGAGAGGTTAGGGTCCGATCACATTCACTTAGTTCAAAAGATTCAACAAGAAGACATAGCTATAAGTGAATGTTGTAGAGGACAGAACACTAGTATATATATATATATATATATATATATATATATATATATATATATATATATATATATATATATATATATATATATATATATATAATCAACATAGTGAAGATAATCATGAAGACATGTTGAGATTGAAGCCAAACCAAATGTGAAGACATAGCAAGGTAACACCATGAGTGAAGCACTTCAAAATAGAACATTTGGTGGTGGCATTACCCACCGTATAGGAAGTATTAGACCCAGACACGGCGCACAATTATCGTGGTGCTTCGAAGTCA
>NW_021246411.1:0-395 GCF_002162155.2 Triticum dicoccoides | reverse complement strand
GATCTCCATGCCATCAAGTACCTCCCACTCAAGCTTAAAGGACCAGCTCGGCATTGGCTAAACAGCTTGCCTGCAGAATCAATTGGGTGCTGGGAAGACCTGGAAGCCGCATTCCTCGACAACTTCCAGGGCACGTATGTGCGACCACCAGACGCCGATGACCTAAGCCACATTATTCCACAGCCAAACGAATCGGCCAGGCAATTCTGGACACGGTTCTTGACAAAGAAAAACCAAATCGTCGACTGTCCGGATGCAGAGGCCCTTGCAGCCTTCAAACATAACATCCGGGACGAATGGCTAGCCCGGCACCTGGGACAGGAAAAGCCAAAATCCATGGCAGCCCTCACATCGCTAATGACCCGCTTTTGCGCGGGAGAGGACAGCTGGCTAGC
>NW_021246410.1:0-1012 GCF_002162155.2 Triticum dicoccoides | reverse complement strand
GGCGGGGCCGACCGGGCGGCAGCGGCGAGGCGAGACCAACAGGCGGCGATGCAGTGCCGAAGCGGAGAAGATGAGATCGAGGGGGAGAGATGGTGTCGGAGTGAGAGAGAGGCGTGTTCGATGGGTTGGTGGGTGGGGACGTGGGGATAAGGTACGTGGGGACGTGGGATATGTGGTACTGTGGTGGTGTGGTGGGATGGGTGGGTGGGGTCGGGCATGGTGGACGGAAAGAGAGGCACCGCACCGCGGATCGTGCAATATCATCGATCCGTGGGATGGATCCGCGAGGTGTGCTTCTTTGCTTTGCCGTCTGCAAAATAAACTACAGACGGCAAAATTCTTTGCCGTCTGCCTTTTTTATTTCAGACGGCACAATATGATCTTTGCCATCTGCGTTTATTCGTACAAACGGCAAAGGCATATTTTGCCGTCTGCAATAAAAAACGTAGACGGCAAAGATCTTTGTCGTCTGTATTTTGTTTTGCAGATGGCAAAGTGAGCTCTTTGCCGTCTAATTTTTTTTTCGCAGACGGCAAAGTACATTTTGCCGATAGTTTTCCTTTGTCGTCTGTTGATGACGGCAAACCCTTTCTTTGCCGTCTGCCCTGATGAAATGCTGACGGCAAAGAGAGTACTGACGGCAAATCTCCAGTTTCCCGTAGTGATGCCTACATGTGTTAGAAGCAAATAAGGTTCGGAGAGGCAGACAGGGGGAGAGAGTGTGGCTAGGAGGTGGTGCGAGAGGCCTACCATGTCGAGGGGGGAGGAGTGTGCGAGCATGTGACTAATGAAAAGAGGGGCGGGAGTGTGCACCTGCATGGAATCGTATTGGACATATGGGGGCATGGACGGTGAGAAGAGAAGAGGGGAAGTATATATGTGTTTGTTGTAGGCACACTTGGCTAGAGAGGTATATCGACCGGTGTGTGCCAGAAAGAAGGAGTCGGGGGCCTACACACACTGCTGGTGGACGATCTAAAGAGAAATAATGAACGTGCGCGATGGAGGGGAC
>NW_021246409.1:0-665 GCF_002162155.2 Triticum dicoccoides | reverse complement strand
AGTTAATTCATGGGCTTTGTTGATCGTGGGAGACGTGCCACCACCTTTGCAAATACCACAACCGTCACAAGAGGTGCACAAACATCCAAATGCACATGATCAGGTTAACGTATCTATACCACCATTTAATGGTCGTTTTAGACCTGCTTTATATATTGAATGGGAGTTCAACCTGAAAAATATATTTGCTTCCCATAATTTTGATGAACATAAAAAGGTTAAGGTTGCGGTTGGTTCTTTCACTGGTTATGCTTTGGTTTGGTGAAGTGAATATTGGCGGTTACATCCTGATTATATACATACTACTTTGGATGATTTGAAACTTGCCATGCGACATACTTCCGTTCCCGCTTATTATACTCACGACATGATTAAGAAGTTGCAACATTTAAAACAAGGTAGTGACACTGTAACAAAATATTATGATGATTTACGAACTACCTTGTTGCATTCCTCTTTAGAAGAAAGTGAAGATGATTTTATGGATAGATTTTGGGGAGGATTAAACCGTGATATTCAAGAGATATTAATTCATAAAGAGTGTTATCCTATGGACCATTTGTTTCGTCTTGCTTGCAAAGCTGAACATGAAATAAAATGACGTGTTGCCCACGAGGAGAACAAGCGCACGATGCACATTCCAAGAGTTGATATGATTGTTCCTT
>NW_021246408.1:0-1187 GCF_002162155.2 Triticum dicoccoides | reverse complement strand
TTCTAGGGTTTTTGCCCCTCTTTTATTTAGGGTTTTGAGGCTTCCAATATTCCTCAATTCAAGTTTCAAAAATATAGACATGATGCACACATGAAGCTAACCTAGAGCAATGCCTGAAGCTAGGGATGTGACAACTCACCCCCACTAAACAAGAATCTCGTCTCGAGATTCAAGCGTAGGGTAGGATGGAGGGGGAACGCGACCTAGCACAAACTTCACGATCCAGGGTGCACTTCAGATGAACGTTGATTTGAACACCATCTTTGTCTTGTCGTCTTGCTCTGAGAACTTCAGCTAATCATGACAAGAAGAGGAAAAGAACAACTCCGGAAGAATCGATCTTCTCGAAGGTCGAACAACTCAGGATTAACTCTCGGAATGAGGCATAGCAACATCTCTTGAGCTGAGAGACGAAGCACACCTCTAGAGGGATGGAGTGGAACAGATGACAAGGGTTCACTAGGTAGACAACAATTTCACGCTTAAGAGGGTGGTAAACGATTGCCAACGTAGCAAGGAGTTGAGTTGCCATGATACCACAGCGAGGCACCTTAGGGATGGTGACTCGTAGAAATATCTCCTTAAGTGGCAAAAAGAATTACCTTTGATTCAGAGATCATTGAAACCCTTTAAACCAGCCTAAGGCAATTCTCGAGCGATCGTTTGGAGGGGGTCGGTAGAATGGCATACTCAGACTTAGATGATGTGGATTACCTTGTTGAAGACAACGTAATGGATGAATTTGCTTATCACCGGAAATGGAAGAGACCCATGGTAGAATGGCACATTGGCGGTGCAAGCTGGGAACAAAATGCAAATGCTGGGAATGATTCTGGTAACTGGGGAAGAACCCAACAATAGAGAGTGAATTCACTGTGGAAGTGGTTATAGCATAACCGACGAGACTAGGAGCAATCCCGGTTAGTGCCGGCGATAATACCTAGCGCTTGTGCGTGCTCTCAAGAACTTGAGCATTTCCACATTCATCAAGGTGTTACCAATATCCGTGTCAAGGATCCTGGCAACACAACTTGCTACCATGATGAATGATGATGGATGATGCAAATGCAAAGGAAGATAACACCTTCTCAGATTTCACCCTTGGCGGGGCCAAGGAAATAAAATCTGGATGATCGACCGAGAGACATTTAGCACTCCGCTTCTAATGTTCTCCTTGATGTGCTAGC
>NW_021246407.1:0-927 GCF_002162155.2 Triticum dicoccoides | reverse complement strand
CGGAAATTATCCGGGGATCCGAAGACCACTTCCAGTGTAACTGAGCCTGTACAATTGGCTTCTACACCTAGTATGATGCCTTTAAAGGTCGTCTTGGTAGGTTTAATCCTTGAGGGGTCTATGCCCATTTTGCGCACCGTGTCCTGATAAAGCAGGTTTAGGCTGCTACCGCCGACCATCAGGACTCTGGTGAGATGAAATCCATCGACGATTGGGTCTAAAACCAATGCGGCGAACCCACCATGGCGAATGCTGGTGGGGTGGTCCCTTTGGTCAAAGGTGATCGGGCAAGAGGACCATGGATTGAACTTCGGAGCGACTGGCTCCATCGCATATACATCCCTGAGTGCATGCTTCCGCTCCCTTTTGGGTATGTGCGTGGCATATATCATGTTCACCGTCCGCACCTGTGGGGGGAAACCCTTCTGTCCTCTATTGTTCGGCGGTCGGGTCTCTTCCTCGTTATCGCTATGTAGCCCCTTGTCGCTGTTTTCGGCAATTAACTTGCCTGCCGACTTGAACACCCAGCAGTCCCTATTGTTGTGGTTAGCTGGCTTTTCAGGGGTGCCATGTATTTGGCACAAGCGGTCGAGAATTCGGTCCAAATTGGACGGACCCTGAGTTGTTCTTTTGAATGGCTTTTTCCGTTGACCGGGTTTAGAGCCTCTGAATCCGGCATTGACTGCCGTATCCTCACTGTTATCGCCGTTAATGCAGCGTTTGTTTTTGTTTCGATGCGACCTGCCACTACGGTCCTTGATATCCGGACTGCCAGAATTTTTGTTGAGGTTGTTGCTGCGTGCTAGCCAGCTGTCCTCACCCGCACAGAAGCGGGTCATGAGTGATGTAAGGGCTGCCATGGATTTCGGCTTTTCCTGTCCCAGGTGCCGGGCAAGCCATTCGTCGCGGATGTTATGCTTGAAGGCC
>NW_021246406.1:0-1067 GCF_002162155.2 Triticum dicoccoides | reverse complement strand
TTTATCGCCTATTCGGGTTCCATCCGCAAGGAGATCCGGCCGGGGTGTCGCTCACGGCCCCAAACGATGTGAGCAGGGTTCCCGAGCCCACCAACCGGGTGCCACTCGGTACACCGTGCCACGTGTGCCTAGTCTGTCCCAAGCCCACCCTGCCGGGTGCCACTTGGTAGAAAAATAGCACTACCTACAAACACCAGAAACTAGTTGCGACTCCTGGACAGAGATCAAGTTGGTTAATAAGTCGAGAGGGCTTGGAGCGCCCGGAGCCCAATGTGTGGTAGTATCGAGTCATTGGACAACATACACAGAACTCAGGGCTTAAGGACGGTTCCAGTGAGACAACCCACCATGTACTCCTACATGGCCTCTCACCGCTACCTTTACCAAATCGTGTTCACACACTTCACTCTCAGCATCAGAACATATCGTGACACTCCAATTCATTCCCAATGAATCAAACCTGACACAACTCTAAGCAATAGCAGGCATAGCATGGTAGGAACACATCAGTGGCTTCAATCAACTCCTACACATGCTAGTGGGTTTCAACTATTTACTGTGGCAATGACAGGTCATGCAGAGGAATGGGTTCAACTACCGCAGCATACAGTAGCAGATGAATCGTTGTTGTCCTAATGCAATAACTGAGAGCAGGAGCGAGAGAGTAGGGTTTTATCGAAATGAACAAGGGGGTTTGCTTGCCTGGTAAATCAACAAGGGAGGCACTGCTTCACAGACAGGTACTCTGGAACGTCTCCGGAGCAGGACCTATCGAGAAGGAACGGTGCCGGCAATCAATACACAATCATATGCAACAATATGATGCATGAACATGGCATGTAGATGTGATGCTGTTGAGCTAATGCAACTAGTGTTCACTTGGTTTGAAGTCCATTTGAACCAAAGGTTCAAATGCATTTCTAAATTAAGTCTCTTATATATGCCATAATGTGTTTTCCCATATTCAGCATGTATAAGTTTGTTTTTCATGCATGAAACTAGTACAGATGGAAAGATGGCATTTTTCTGATAATTTTTCATATATAAATTATTTCAATCTGAGCTAC
>NW_021246405.1:0-6868 GCF_002162155.2 Triticum dicoccoides | reverse complement strand
CAGCGTGGTTTCGTTCATCTACACAACATACCATGTCTCTCTCCATGCACCATACCCTTATATGTGCTGCCACGCTCTGCAGCCCAAAGTAGGAGACAGGGATGCAAGTATCAGACTTCGACTTGCTGGCTGGAGTTTCCCCCATCAAGCACCCATCTGGTTCAAGCCATCAACCAATCTCCGCAGCTTAGTAAATAGTAACGTGTAACTGAGCCAGTTAGTTAGATGTGCACACTTGGTGTAGTAGGATCTTTGTTTAGTTTGATGCGTACACTTGTTCTTTCTTGGTAGCCCTTTTGTAGTGCTGGTTGATGTTTGGTTTGGAAGAGAGATCTGCGTCTTTACTCTTCTGTCCTGTTTACTGCTTCTGTTGTACCCCCAGCCTTGGTTGTTGCTGCTGCTATTTTCAATGTACAACCAGTAATATATTTCATCTGTTGGTTGAATAAATGTGTTGTTATAATGGTACACACAATGTTTTGGAAGTCATTGCATGGTCCAATCCTTTAGTTCCCCGTACGTAGCGCATACTATTTTTTGGTACAGAACACATTTTCTACTTGTCGACCACAAGTAGCCCAGTGATAGAGGCCCAATAGAGGAGCCCATAATTAATTGGAAGGGAGGCTCTCACATGAATCCGGCACAGGTACATGCTCATGGTCCCATAAACATAAACAAATAAATAAAGGTAAATGCTCATGCACATGTTCTTTAAATTTATGATTTGAAAATTCAAATTTTAACAGGAGGATATTATTTCCTATGAGTGTCCTTACATTCAGTCGATATTATACTTAGGCAAATATAGCGACCAGTCTTTTTTCTCCCACAATTTTCTTCCTGCAACCAACGGACTAGTATCGGGTCCCCACCAGGTTGAAGCCCATGCAAATTGTAGTAAACGTGGTCAAAATCTAACAATTTTCAGCGGCAAGTTGTAATAAATATCAAAAAAATCCGTATCATTTGTGTGTTTTAGGGATTGTGCTGCCCACGTATCCCATTCAGATCCCAAGTACCACAAGTTTTTTGATTAACCGAGTTTTTTTCCTATGATAAATAGTTCCAGCCATTATTATTTTTTGATAATAATGCCCAGCCCGGCCCAACACATTGGTGACACCACTTTATCCCAGGGATTCTGAATGTGCTCGGCTTCACACCTCAAGAAGAAAATTGTCTCAAAAAATAAAAAACCTCAAGCAGAAAGAGGTGCTCCGCAACATTTTACAATAAGTTGTAGCCATATAAAATTAATTATTATAATCCAGCATGATGAGTTTTTGGTTCTGACCTGTCCAGCCGCCAAAACCAAACCTGCACCAGCGGGAGCACCTATTCCCACCTTCTATGGCTGGTTGTGCTGTTGTGCTGCATCGCCACCCTATCATACCCTGAAATGTTGGCCAGGCCATCCCTCTACTCCCACCACATCCTATTCTTCTCCGGCGATGGTAGCCTACCCCGCACCAGAACCAGTGAACCCTCGTACTCCCTCCACCTACGGCCACACTGTCGCATCTTCCCCAGCTCCTGTTCTTTCCTGTCCGAGGCCTTGCCTCGTCCTCCACCTTGGTGCGCTCGTAGCAGCCCCGCCGTCCAGCCTTGTCAACATAGTGGATCGGAAGAGGACTGTAGTTGTAAGTATGACAGTACGGACCCACCAGGTCCACTCCCGAAGCAAGCAAGTGCATCTTTACTACTCAAATGCACCCCTTGATTTTTTACTCTAATCCACCCTGCGGATATCTGGGACCCACATCATTGTCAAAGTATAGTCAATTAACGACAAAATTGCACAAGGAGCGGCTGACACCTGGGATCCAACAGCTCTAGTAGTTTTTTTTCAATGTTCAAATGGAGCATTTCTTAGGATTTGTTCAGACGGAGCAGGGTATAAACTGGGTCGTGTGGTCTTTGCCGCTCATCTAACAACATGACCAGCCCAGCAGTTTTTTCTTTGGGAAAATAGGCAGCCCACCATTTCTTTTTGAAGAATACCCAACCTAGGCCTATTTGTTTTCTCCGACTTCCTGGGCTGCAAATCTTTCAAGACGAGGAGGGATGCATTCCAGCCTGGCCAGAATATGGGCAGTAAATCATAACAGTAATATGAAATGGGCTGCAAATTCCAAAAATTTTTATAAAAAATGGGCAGTTAGTTTATTTTTTTGACCATAATACAGTAAGGCAAATGCCTTACTGTGTGTCATTTTCATATAAAGAAACAGAGAGTAACATAGTCTTTACAATGGTTGATGGGGAGACAACCAATGAGCTTATTAAAGTACAAAGAATGAAAGTAAAAAATTATATGTTGTCAATCCAAGATGACATGCCCTCCTTGAGAATGGGTTTAGCTCTCAGCATTGTTAATTTGAAAGATCTGATGAAGTCATATCTGCATTCATTGATTGAGCATGGGGTTCCATCAAATATCAGACCATTTCTTTAATTCCATATACTCCAGCAACCCACTATCATAATTTCCATGAAGTGGTGTAGTTGATATCTTTGTTGTGCTTCAATTATCATATCATGAAAATTCAGATCTGTGTTCCATTCAAAACCAATCTTCCACCAAAATCCCTGGCTAAATGGGCAGGAAAATAACATATGCATTCTATCTTCCAAATCTCCAGCATTACATAATACACATTGAGTGGAATCAAGTTGCGTTTCTTCCTGGTCAGGAGACCACATGTGTTTATTCTGTCATGAAGTAGAAGCCAGCAAAAGAATTTATGCTTCGGTAGGCAGTAAGTTTTCCATATCCATTTGAAGGTCACAACGGCATCCTCATTTCTCATTAAGGAATTATAAATCCTCTTCGTCATATTTATACTGTTCCCCAGGAGAAATTCCATATATCATGTTCATTATTGGATCAAATGTTATGTAGTTGGTCAGACAGAAGATGAAATTGCTGGTGTGTAGTGATGGACAGAGGTAGCTGGAATAAATTGTAAAGATTTTATGTACCTTTGGCTGCCCCAATAGATATTTTCTCATGAAGGCAGAAAGAGTGAAGCTCAGGGTATTTCAACTTCATGATCTCTCCATTCCAGTTTTCATCCCACAACATGGAAGAGTTTCCTGCTTTGATCTCACATGATGTCCTCTCTTCAAATAGATCAAAAAAATTCATGCAGTCTTTCCACCAAAATGATCCTTTATTGGGGTTAGTGTGTGGAGCTTCATTATTCTGGTAATGTGCCTCCCAAATTAATTTGACCCAAGGAATATCCATCTTATTGTATAATTTGTAGAGATGTTTGATAAGAAGGGCTTTGTTTTGTTCTCTCAAATTTAATACACCAAGGCCTCCTTGATTTTTTGGCTTGCAAATCATATCCCAGCTGGCAAGGCATTTACCTTTTTTGTTGATCTCATTTCCATACCATAGAAAGTTTTTGCTGGATTTGTCCACATGATCCAATATGGTGTAATGAACATTTAGTGAGCACATGGAGATAATGGGCATGGAGGCAACAACAGAATTAACATATGTGAGTCCGCCAGAATGTTCCATAAACCTAGTCACTCCTAATAGTCTTTTCTCAATTTTGGATATGACAGGGATGAGATCCATGACAAAAGGTTTGGTGTTGCCCTTGGGTAAACCCAGATAAGTGAAAGGAAGACTTTCAACCTTACATCCAAATGTATTTGCAAGCATAGTAACAGATTGCAGATCAATGTTGATGGGAATCATGGATGATTTGTTGTAATTAAGAAATAGTCCAGTGGAAAGACTGAATATGTTGAGAAAATATTTAAGGTGAATAAGCTGGTCTTCATTTGCTGGCATAATCATTAGAGTGTCATATGCATATTGGATAATTGGATAGTCTTGTCCATATGCATGGTTGATGGGGAGAGTGATCTCACCATTGGCCCAACCAGCATTAACCACAGATTGTAAATGATCAGGAGTGATGATATAAAGTAGAGGGGAGTGTGGATCACTTTGTCTGACTCCTCTCTTACAAATAATCTTTTTCCCAGCCACTCCATTAAGTAGGACAGAGGTCGATGCAAAATGAAGTATATTTGTTACCCAATTTATCCATCAAGGTCCAAATCCTTTAGCCTTCAACATAGCAATAATGACCTTATATTCAACCTTATCAAAAGCCTTTTCAAAATCCAGTTTCAATATGATGATGGTTTTTTTGATTGATCGCATAAATGGAGATATTCAAATGCATAGCCTAGACAATCTTGAATATTCCTACCTTTAATAAATCCATACTGGTTCTAGTGGATAACAGTAGTGATGATATTTTGAGCTTTGTTGGCCATAAGTTTAGTAATAACTTTGAGAGGCAGACTGACCAATGAGATAGGTCTGAAATCATTCATATTCTCTGGGTTAGTGATCTTTGGGATGAGAGTAATGAAAGCAGTGTTTATACCATGAATATCACAGTTTCCTTCAAAAAAATCCCAGATCATGGTATAGAAGTCTTGCTTGATGATATCCCAACATTTTCTTAAAAAGGTGCCATTGAAACCATCAGGGCCAGGGGCTCTGTCAGTAGGTCCTTGATAACTTGGTCAATCTCATCCATGTAAAAGGAGCCTCAAGGACATACAGGTCTTGTGGCTGAATTAGTTCTTCAAGATTGAAGAGCATGGGGGGTCAATGGATGTGCCTAATCTGTCTTTGTCGGATTTCCAAATAATAGCAGCTTTATGCTCATGATTTTGGTATGTATTACCATCTTCCCCAATAATGGAAGTAATATAATTTTTCCTGAAGCTTTGTGTGGCCATGGCATGAAAAAAATTCATTGTTTTCATCATCCAGTCTCACACTCCTCATTTTAAATCTAGATCTCCAGTATATTCTCTTAACTTCCAATAATTTAAGAATGTGCTTTTTCAGAATATCCCTGAAATTTGATTCCATAGTACTCAGTATTCTTTGATCTTCAATATCATCCATCATAGACAAGACATAATTACAAGGAGAGATATTAATATTGAGTTTAGATAGGTTTTTGCTCCATTTCTTGAGACCCATTCTGAGGCATTTGAATCTTGCTGTAATATCATTTGCAGAATTTAACATCTGTTGGTTTATGTTCCAACATTGTATGACAGTCTCATCAAATCCATCAATCTCAAGCAAATAATTTTCAAATCTGAAAATGGAGGCCTTTGGAATATCACTGCCAATCTGAATATGGATTGGGACATGATCTGAAGTTACTCTAGCAAGTGGGTGTGATAGAGTATTTGGGAAAGTTAAAGTCTAGTTTGCTGAGGTAAATATCCAGCCTAATTTTTCTAGCAATGGAGAGTCTTGCATATTGCTCCATGTGAAATTTCTACCTTTGAGTGGAATTTCCACCAAATCAAGTTGCTGTAGTAAGCTATTGAACATAAGCATATTGTTTGAGTCTCCCCCAAGTCTGTTTCTATCATGAGGACTTCTGATTAAATTAAAATCTCCAATAAGAATCCAATGATCCATCTGTGAGGCATCAACATTATCCAACCAGTTAAACAAATCAGTTCTTTTCTCATTCTGGCATGGCCCATATATGTTGCTGACATAAAAAATGTGGCCTGATAAATTGCATAGTAACTTGACTGTGAGCTGAAATGAGGACTGGCAAACAATCGAACCACTATAAAGGCTGCCATTCCAGATAGTAATCAGCCCACCAGATAGGCCCAATGAAGGGCTATAAGCATATTGATTAAATCTTCTAGGAGAGAAATTTCTAAGATAATTTTGGTCAAAGTCATCTCTTTTTGTTTCTTGCAGGCATACAATACCACAATTGCTCTCATCAATTTTGTCCCTTAAATCATCCCATCTGCTTTGTGAGTTTATTCCTCTGACATTCCAATTTAATATATCCCATGATCTATTCATTGTAAAAACTGTGTGAGTTGAGTCTACAGTAAAATGACTTAATCATTTCAGTATTACCATCGATCATCATAAGTGTGAGTGCAGAAAAGTCATGCCAGTAACATAAACATGATTCCATAGAGAAACATAACTGACCATGACCAAGTAAACCATTCAGATTTCTCAGATAGCAAAATAAATTCAACATAAGTCCCCAACAACATAAGCAAATAATGTAGTTTAACTCCTTACATACCAAGTTCATAGGTAAAGCAAAAGTAAATATCCTGAGCCATGATAAAACTAAGGGAGGCATAAGGCCAGAAAGGGTCTTTGTCGGTGTCAAAACTGGCGGATCTCGGGTAGGGGGTCCGAACTGTCCGTCTAAGGCTAATGGTAACAGGAGGCAGGGGACAAGATGTTTTACCCAGGTTCGGGCCCTCTCGATGGAGGTAATACCCTACTTCCTACTTGATTGATCTTGATGATATGAGTATTACAAGAGTTGATCTACCATGAGATCGTAGAGGCTAAACACTAGAAGCTAGCCTATGATTATGATTGTTCTTGTCCTACGGACTAAACCCTCTGGTTTACATAGACATCGGAGGGGGCTAGGGTTACATAGAGTCGATTACAGAGAAGGAGATCTACATATCCGAATTGCCAAGCTTGCCTTCCACGCAAAGGAGAATCCCATCCGGACACGGGACGAAGTCTTCAATCTTGTATCTTCATAGTCCAACAGTCTGGCAAAAGTATATAGTCCGGCTGTCCGAGGACCCCTTAATCCAGGACTCCCTCAGTAGCGCCCCTGAACCAGGCTTCAATGACGATGAGTCCGGCGTGCAGATTGTCTTCGGCATTGCAAGGCGGGTTCCTTCTCTGAATACTCCATAGAAGATTTTAAACACGAGAATCTTCTCCAGCTCTGCAAGACAAATTCCACATACCACCGTAGAGAGTACAATATTCCACAAATCTAATCTGCTAACA
>NW_021246404.1:0-1812 GCF_002162155.2 Triticum dicoccoides | reverse complement strand
CCCCCCCGCTTGCACGTGGCGTCAGATCTGGCGCGGCGGCAGCGGTCTGCCTCATCCCCGAAGCTACCATAGCCGTCCATGGCTTTCGCAGGCTCGCTGGCGGCGAGAAATTGAGCGGGACGGTGGGGAATTAGGGGGAAACACGACAGTGGGTGGCTGCTGGGGGATAGGGTTTTGACCCGCATCTGTCCCGCAAACCCGTAGTTATACGGCTTCAGGGGTAACGTTTGCGGGCCGCGATAAAAATATTTATGGGCCGGACGAGTATACAGGCTCTGTTCTGGCCAGAAAATTGGGCCAAGCCCGTATACTTGCTGGAATTATGCGGGGTCTGCTAGAGATGCTCTGACCATGAGCTACCACGAAGGCTGAAATGTGTAAAGACACCACAACAATGCATCTCTAACAACTCAACTCTCCTCTCATAACAAATATCATATCCAGGGGCCGCATCACTATATACGAACAAGAAAACACCACCGGAACATAACTTAAACCCAAATAAACATAGATAAAACAAAAATGGAATGATTGACCTTCATAATGTAGTAGAAATGAATGACTTAAACACACGACTAAAGAATATAGCGTCAAACTCGCGTGACGCTTTAGTAAGTACTAAGAGCATCTACACCTACAATGGGAAAATATGGCCACCTATATGCTCACGGACGCTCCCGGGCACGTCTATGGACAGCGCCAGCCCACCACAAAATGTCTGCATGTGCCGCCGTGACCACCATTTTTAACCCTTAAAACCCATGCAACATGGAATTGCGAACAAGCAACAAACAAAATTCATGCATAGATTCAATTCATAGGTTCATAGATAAATGAGATGCAAATGGATATAAAAACTACATACTACAAACTACTCCTTGTCCAACGAGATTGGGATGACCCCCTCGCTGGGGCTGTTGGCCCCGTGGTCATTAGTGGCGAGAGGCATCTGCTCGTCCTCGTCGGCAAATATCATTTCCCGCTCCCAATCACAGATGAAGATCGTACCGTGTTGGAAATATGCCCTAGAGCCAATAAAAATATATTATTGTATTTTCATAAACACAATTCAGTTTATATTTTTATGCTATAATTGCATTGATTCTTAAATATGAGATTCGGATAAAAACTCAATTGCATGTATTCAAGAATAAACATGAGTATGATGCCTAGTCATACCTTTAAGACTGGTTGATGCATTGACGTGATCTTGTTTTCGTTATCATAAGCATTGTTATAGTAGTAACGATGATGTCAACAATGAAAACACAATGCTATCACAATGGTGTTTGATATACCCAACTTACGAATTACTAGGATATTACATCGTCATTATGTTGTCAATATTTTCATAAACCGTTACAGTTACTTAGTTCCTTGGACCATGAGAATATTGTATGACCAACATACCAGATGGTTAATTACTTTGGGGTTACCAAACGCCACTCCATAACTGGGTGACAGTAAAAGTAACTTATGGATATACATGGAACATGTGTCTTAGTATCGGTAGTTTAAGACTGAGATTTGCTCCTCCAACGCTGGAGCGATACTCTATGGGCCCACACGGTATTACAGTATCATCATCGTCTGGCCAGGCATATGTGATGGAGATCACAGGAATACCAAACTACGGATACGAGTAAGGAGAACAAAACTAGAAACATACAAATATTGTCAGAATTGCCGGCATTTGATGTCAAGTCTACCAAAAGTGACGATGATGATAGTGACGGGGAAAGAGAGTTAGCAACCATTAAGCTCTCAGGTTTGTAGCATTGACCTAATCATCTTTTGTTCTTGTTTTTTTTT
>NW_021246403.1:0-729 GCF_002162155.2 Triticum dicoccoides | reverse complement strand
TTGAAGGGAATGGGCATCCGATGTCCAGACTCAGTTCCAGCAACATGAGTTTCCATGGAGTCATTCCTGGGAAGAAGGTTGAGTCACTCGGCCAAATTGCTCTTGATGTGGTTTTCGGTGATTCGAAGCATTTCCGCAAAGAAAATCTAACATTTGAAGTTGTGGATTTCTAGAGTGCTTATCACGCTATTTTGGGCAGGCCAGCTTATGCACGGTTCATGGCTCGACCATGTTACATGTACCTCAAATTGAAGATGCCTGGTCCTAAGGGTGTGATTACCATCACTGGCAATCGGAAAAAGGCGGAAGAGTGCTTTCGGAAGGGCTCAAAGATTGTCGATGCTCAGATAACAATGGTGGAGCTGCAAGAATATCAAAAAAATGCAGATCCGAGTGATTTATTGCGGGCCAAGAAGCCCGCCACAGAGTCAACGTTCCAGTCGTCTGGTAAGACGAAGCCCATTCACATTCACCTGACCGACCCCAGTGCTGCTCCGGCTCATATTTCCACAACACTCGACTCTAAATAGGAAGAAGCGCTCATCCAGTTCCTCCGTGAGAACTGGGACATCTTCGCATGGAAGCCTGCTGACATGCCGGGTGTTCCCAGGGGGCTGGCTGAGCATCATTTACGAGTCAACCCAAAAGCAAAACCTGTCAAAGAACATCTTCGACGGTCCGCCGTCCAGAAGAGAAAGGCCATTGGCGAGGAGGTGGCTCGGCTCCTGG
>NW_021246402.1:0-1227 GCF_002162155.2 Triticum dicoccoides | reverse complement strand
TGAAAATGGTTTTCCAAGCTCATGCCCGGGTCGAGAGATATGAAGTCTCCGACAAATTCTTCAGCTGTAAGATGGAGGAAAACAGTTCTGTCAGTGAGCACATACTCACTATGTCTGGGTTGCATAACCGCTTGACTCAGCTGGGAGTTAATCTCCCGGATGATGCGGTCATTGACAGAATCCTCCAGTCGCTTCCACCAAGCTACAAGAGCTTTGTGATGAACTTCAATATGCAGGGGATGGAAAAGACCATTCCTGAAGTATTTGCTATGCTGAAATCAGCAGAGGTAGAAGTCAGGAAGGAACATCAAGTGTTGATGGTCAATAAAACCACTAAGTTCAAGAAAGGCAAGGGTAAAAAGAACTTCAAGAAGGACGGCAAGGAGGTTGCCGCGCCCGGCAAGCAAGCTGCCGGGAAGAAGCCAAAGAATGGACCCAAGCCCGAGACTGAGTGCTTTTATTGCAAGGGAAGCGGTCACTGGAAGCGGAACTTGTTGGAAATATGCCCTAGAGGCAATAATAAAAGCATTATTATTATATTTCCTTGTTCATGATAATTGTCTTTATTCATGCTATAATTGTGTTATCCGGAAATCGTAATACATGTGTGAATAACAGACATCAACATGTCCCTAGTAAGCCTCTAGTTGACTAGCTCGTTGATCAACAGATAGTCATGGTTTCCTGACTATGGACACTGGATGTCATTGATAACGAGATCACATCATTAGGAGAATGATGTGATGGACAAGACCCAATCCTAAACATAGCACAAGATCGTATAAGTTCGTTTGCTAGAGTTTTCCAATGTCAAGTATTTTTTCCTTAGACCATGAGATCGTGTAACTCCCGGATACTGTAGGAGTGCTTTGGGTATGCCAAACGTCACAACATAACTGGGTGACTATAAAGGTAGACTACGGGTATCTCCGAAAGTGTCTGTTGGGTGACATGGATCAAGACTGGGATTTGTCACTCCGTATGACGGAGAGGTATCACTGGGCCCACTCGGTAATGCATCATCATAATGAGCTCAGAGTGACCAAGTGTCTGGTCACGGGATCATGCATTGCGGTACGAGTAAAGTGACTTGCTGGTAACGAGATTGAACGAGGTATTGGGATACCGACGATCGAATCTCGGGCAAGTAACATATCGATAGACAAAGGGAATAGCGTACGGGGTTGATTGAATCCTCGACATCGTGGTTCATCCGATGAGATCATC
>NW_021246401.1:0-708 GCF_002162155.2 Triticum dicoccoides | reverse complement strand
GCAACATATTGAATCAATGGACTCAAAATGATATTGACAAAGGTTGCCAATAAGATTACTATACTTATGGGATTAACCATAATGCAAGCAAGCAAGAATTTCAGGAGCAATAGGTTGCTCAGGATTTTCGGAAGATCGAATGGTATTTCGAAGAATTTTGTGAACTGCATGAATATCTGGGGATGAGCGGATACTCGATAAATGCGAGAAATTATCCGTAGTGGTATGCATGTGGCAAAGAACTGCAAGGCAGTAGGCACAAAGTATTCTCGGGGTATCTTATAATAACAAGACCGACTGGGAATAAAAGTAAGCACGACAGGTTTAAATACTTATCCATAGGGATATTTCGGTGGTAGGGAATTGCAAAAGCAATGGCATAAGGTTTCGGGAGAACATCGGAGAGTATTGTCAGAATCTTCTGTTGAAGCAGTCGATCATCTGTAATGAAGGGGCTCTTCGGCAGGAAGTGGTAACGAGAACCTAGAGTTAGATTTTAGCAAAATCATTTAACCCGAGTAGGAGAGAGTTAGAATCCCAGAGTATAGACGAGGAATAAAAGATCCTAATACCACCCGGATGGCGACGTGGGCCCGTAAGGCACACAACCATGTTAGTAAAAGTTTTGCAATGTCTAGACTCGACTTCGGCCAAGGAGTGTGGAAGGGAGATTCCTACAGGCAGTCGGCTCTGATACCAACTTGTGAC
>NW_021246400.1:0-956 GCF_002162155.2 Triticum dicoccoides | reverse complement strand
CAACAACAACAACAACAACAACAACAACAACAACAACAACAACAACAACAACAAATCCTTCAACAAATTTTGCAACAACAACTGATTCCATGCATGGATGTTGTATTGCAGCAACACAACATAGCGCATGGAAGATCACAAGTTTTGCAACAAAGTACTTACCAGCTGCTGCAAGAATTGTGTTGTCAGCACCTATGGCAGATCCCTGAGCAGTCGCAGTGCCAGGCCATCCACAATGTTGTTCATGCTATTATTCTGCATCAACAACAAAAACAACAACAACAACCATCGAGCCAGGTCTCCTTCCAACAGCCTCTGCAACAATATCCATTAGGCCAGGGCTCTTTCCGGCCATCTCAGCAAAACCCACAGGCCCAGGGCTCTGTCCAGCCTCAACAACTGCCCCAGTTCGAGGAAATAAGGAACCTAGCGCTACAGACGCTACCTGCAATGTGCAATGTCTACATCCCTCCATATTGCACCATCGCGCCATTTGGCATATTCAGTACTAACTGAGAAGAAAATAACTCTAGTACTAGATATATGAAACACCGTTTTCTCGGTCCATGGTTTGGTCGTTGTAGCGGTGAAAAAATAATGTGACATGCACTATCATGTAAGAACCCAAACTATACTAGTTCAAACTTGGGAATAAAAGACAAACACAGGTCTTGTCTACATATTTATGTTGCATCTATTTATATATTAAAAGTAATATAAGGGGAACCAGGAGCAAGGTAAATATGCTAGAAAATTGCACGTTAATTAGAAATTACTAGCCCCCAATCTGGTAAATCTTAACAAATAGAATTATCTTGACCGTTAGATTTATGTAACATATATAATGCTCTGGGCCTCCAACGACTGTACGTGACACATCTGAACGCACATATGTTAAAGAAAATATATTTGGTAAATGGTGGGCCTCTTTAAAAAGAGAACTCGCGTACATGCAC
>NW_021246399.1:0-2420 GCF_002162155.2 Triticum dicoccoides | reverse complement strand
GAACATGTGCTTGTATTTCAAATTTGAATTATGCACACAAAGGTGACACGTTCCCTCCTAGAACCACGAGCCTTCTTGAGAGAAGCTCCGATTTGCAAGAAGCTTATACCAAAATTTGTTCCTATTTGGCCAATTTTTTTACCACGGCATGGTACTACCATGACATGACACCATGCCAAGTTTCATGATTTTAAAACCAAGTTTCTCAATGTTCTCGACCGAGCCACGATGCCCAGATGTTTGAATCTTATTCTCATTTTTTGCATGGGAGTAGAAATTCACCCGAGGACACAAATATGATTTTTCAACCAACTTTGGTGCACGGGAGCACGTGCTTGTAGTTCAAATTTGAATTATGCACATTAAATGACCAAAAACTCAATTAATGTGTAAATAAGGCCAAACGAAGCCGGAATAATTCCAAAATTTATCAGGGCACTCATGTAGTTCTATGTTGCCTTTGTAAATAAACTCAAGGGGGACAACGTATACCGTTTCGCACTCAAAGGTGACATGTTCCCTCTCAGAACCACGAGCCTTCTTGAGAGAAGCTTTGGTTTGCAAGAAGCTTATACCAAAATCTGTTCCTATTCGGCCATTTTTTTTACCACAACATGGTAGTACCATGACATGACATCCATGCCAAGTTTCATGATTTTCAGACGTGTTTTGAATTTACAAGAATTTTAAAACCAAGTTTCTCAATGTTCTCGGCCGAGCCACGATGCCCAGATGTTTTAATTTTATTCTCATTTCTTGCATGGGACCTAGAAATTCACCCGAGGACACAAATGTGATTTTTCAACCAACTTTGGTGCACGAGAGCATGTGCTTGTATTTCAAATTTGACTTATGCACATTAAATGACCAAAGGTGACACGTTCCCTCTTAGAACCACGAGCTTCAAAATCGGCCCAATTTTTTACCACAACATGTTAGTGCCATGACATGACACCATGCCAAGTTTCATGATTTCCAGCCGAGTTTTGGATTTACATGAATTTAAAATCTAAGTTTCTCAATGTTCTTGGCAGAGTCATGACGCCCAGATGTTTGAATTTCATTCTCATTTCTTCCATGGGACCTAGAAATTAAACCAAGGACACACATGTGATTTTTCAACCCACTTTGGTGCACCGGAGCATGTGCATGCAATTCATATTTAGATTATGCACATTAAAAGTCCAGAAACTCAATTAATGTATAAAAAGGCCAAATGAACCCGAAATAATTCCAAAATTTAACAGGGCACTCATATAGTTCTATGTTGCCTCTATAAATAAAATCAGGGGGGAGGTAGCGTATATCGTTTCACACACAAAGGTGACATGTCCCCTCTCGGAACCACGAGGCTTGTTGAGAGAATCTCTGGTTTTGCAAGAGGCTTATACCAAAACTTGTCCCAATTCAGCCAAAAATTATACCTATGAAAACAGGGTTTAGATTATCCCGAACATCTCGCTACCTAGACCAATAATATACTTTGATTTGAATTCAACATAAAATGGATACAGATATTTGAATTGGAGAGCGTATGGTACATGTAGTTCATAGTGAAATATGATTACTGCTATATGCATGTCTTTTTGTTATCAAGATAATATTTAAATTATTGTATAACTTGACAACAATCGTATTCAAATAAGGAAAATTGATTCAAATTTAGTCCATATGGTAGATGACAATATATATATGTTCACATGGTGGAGTAAAATGTTCATATATGATGGAAGATCAAAATGTACGACTACATCAATTATAAATAGCAAGGTCACGTAATGATATATTCGAATTCAACATAACGTGGATTCAAAAATTGAAATTCGAGATCATGGCATCTGTAATCATATAAAAGGGGACATTACTCTTTCTTTGGTGGGAATTGATTTGTTTTTTGTTGTTGTTTAGGGAAGTGCGAATCGATTTGGTACTGTGCAGGGTAATCTTGTTCTCCCGGTTTTTTTTACATTTTTCTTGTAGTTTTTTCAATGGCATCTATAGCAATATAGTAAAAGGGGACATGACTCTCTTGTGTCTTGTATGATTTTTTTACACGTTAAGTTTGTTCTGCTGAACAAGGAATCCGCACCTTGTTATCCCGAAATTTTCAAGCTCGAGTATCTTTTGTCTCACCTGCTTTGAAACTCCCGCTTCTTCAACCCGCGCCGCGCCTTGTTATCCCGAAATTTGGATGCGCGCGAGAACTCCCTCCTCATCCAAAATCGCTCCCGCAGCCCACACACGTGAAATCCCCCTTCTACCCCTCAGCTGGAAATGAAGCTCCATGTCGCGGTGTCAAAACCGGTGGGGGTACGCTGGTAACTTACCCTACATTTTGGACAAGCGCGTCCCTAAGCTTGGCTCCCCCCTCCCCCTTCGCACACCGAGGCCGCCAAAACCGCCAAAACCGCGAAACCCCA
>NW_021246398.1:0-3776 GCF_002162155.2 Triticum dicoccoides | reverse complement strand
GTGTGTTATGTTTTTTCTCCCGTTGCAACGCACAGGCTCTTTTGCTAGTAAATAAAATAACAAAAAAGATACTGGTGCGATGGAGTACACGCCAGGTCGTCTGCGGGTGACTTGTGCGGCAAATAGGAGACCACCTCCACAGTGCCTTAGGACCTCCTAATTGGCACCAGTTATGGGGCGCGACTATTCCTCACGTTCAGCGAGACGAGAGCAAGCAAGTATATGGGCCAGCCCACGCGCGCGGGGAAGCACCTGCCTGTTTCCTGTTTCATTTTTTCATGTTCTTTTTTTGCTCCTTTTTTACTTTTGTTTATACTTTAAAATATTTTGAAAACATATTATAAACACTCTTCCAAAACTCATTTCAAAAATGTTGTGCAAGTATTTAAAAAATATTGAATAAGTATTTAAAATGTTGAACAGGAATTTAAAAAATATTGAACAAGTATTTCAAAATGTTGAATAACTACTAAAAATGTTGAGTACATATTAGAAAATGTTGAACGAGTATATGAAAAATGTTGAACAACTATTTGAACAATGTTGAATAAGTATTAAAAAAGTTGAACAAGTATTGTAAAAATTGTTGAATAAGTATTAAAAAATGTTATACAAGTATTTGAAAAATATGGTGAATAAGTAATTGAAAAATATTTAATAGGTATAAAAATGTTGAATAAGTATTTGGATATTGTTGAATAAGCGTTCGTACAATGTTGAACGTGTGTGCAAAAAATATTGATCACTTATTAAACATAGTTTTTGACATGTACCAAAATGTAGAGTGAAAAAAGAAATCATAAGAAAAAAACAAAGGAGAAGAAAAAATAAAACCAAATAGAAAAAGGATAAGGAAAAACAGAAGGAGAAAATAAAATAAAAGAAAAACAAAAGAAAAAACCCAAAAAGTCGGGTCAAACGAGATCTTCGCTTCAACTACGGTTGCACACAACTACTTAGCAAGAACCCAACCCTAGCGTAGTGGTCAGGACAGACTATGTCCACATCCACCCGTGTGGTGCCTCCATCTGGCATCAGCGGGGCCACACAAAGCATGGCAACACTGGAGCAGGCAAATCCAGCTAAGCTTTTCGTGTACTTTGCCTCGTGCTTCCACCTCAAAAAAGAGCTTGCACTAGATGTTTTTCCCTGTAATTTTATGGAGGTTGCAGCAACTTTCCTTTGTATTTTGTGGAGCTCATTCATGCACGGCGAACGCAGCCTGGGAGAACTTTCCTTAGATTTTGATTCCTGCAAAGTTTTCCTTCAAAATTCCTTTGAACCGAATGGAGCCTAAAGCGAGAAAATAGCTCTCGTGCCGGATATTGGATCTGGCGCTCGTGCGAACCCTCTCGTGGGTCGGCCCATAGAATATGACCAGCGCTTGATCGCGCGCTTTATCAAGACAAGATGACTGGTTCATTGTGGACAGTTGAGTTTTTACAAAAAGAAACAGAAAGCTGAAAAAAAAGGATCATGCATTCAAAAAAGTTCAGAAAAACTGGTTCACAAATTTTGGAAAATCAAAAAATTCAGAAAAATCATCAATTTTGAGAAATTTGGTTAATTTTAAAAGATTAATAAATTTACAAAAAATATCAAATTTTGGAAATTTCAAAAATGGTTCTTCAATTTTTTAAAAGTAATGTTCGATTTTTAGCAAAATTCTCATTAGTTTGAAAAAAAGTTCATGAATTTTGCAACAAAGAAAGAAGAAAGGAACAAATATATAAGAAAAAAAAGAACAAAGAACGAAAGCAGAAAATTGTGAGTAATCACACCGTCTCACGCATTCTTTTTCATTTTAAACAGAAAAAAAAGGTTAAATGGGTCGGCTCAATGCGGAGAGCGAGTGTGCGCCCGTTTGCAGAAAGCGAACTAACATGCTCTTAAGGTGCCGCATAGGGCTTGCCACCGCGTTACGCGCCAAGGAGAGTAGGACGCCCACACACTCTCCCTCATGGGCCGGACCAACAAAGGACGCTATGGCAGGTTCAAGGAGTCTCATGTTTTCCAGTTGTGGTCACAATTGACTAGACTAGTTGAAGGAAAATTCTATATGATGCACTGTCGAGGGTTCGCATAGTATTCAGGGGCGAGCGACCCGTTAGCGGTTAGCCTAGCTCTGGATTTCTCTGGTTTTGGGAACCTTCTAGAGGGTTTGTCAAATCAATTTTTCTTTTTTCTTGTAGTTTTTTGTATCTGGTTTTAGTTTAGTTTCTTTTCGATTCTTTTTCTATTTTAGTTTTCGTTTTAAATTTTTTGTTTATTTCTTTTTTCTTTTCTTTTCTTTCCTTTTTCTATTACTTTTTTAACAATGTGCAAATTTTATAATATTTAAATCCAAAATTGTTCAAAATTTGGAAATATGTTTGGGGTTTTTAAAACATGGTGTTTGCAAAAAAATGTTCAGAAATTTCGAAAAATGTTCATGTTTTCAAAAAATGTTCGAAACAATTTTTTAATGTTTGTGTTTTCAAGATGTTCGTAATGGTGAAAACTTTCAGATTTTCAAAAAAATGTTCACGTTTTAAGAAACATTCGTAAATTCTAAAAAATGTTCATGTTTTTCAGGACAATGTTCGCAATTTGAAAAAAAAATCATGCTTTCAAAAAATGTTCGTCGTTCCAAAATTTTGTTCACAATTTCAAATATTGTTTCCATTTATGACATTTGTTCACAATTTCAAAAAAGCCCGGCCGAAAGGGTGTATGTTGTCATTTGAGTTTTTTTTCTTATTTTATTTTTTTCTCCTTCACTTTATTCATTTTGTTTCCCCACAATTTAATTCAGGAACATTTCTTAAAATTTGTGAATATTTAAATATACTCTGAATACTTTCTTAAATGTTTGAATATTTTTGAAAATTCGTGAACATTTCTTTAACTCATGAATAGTTTTGAAGTTCCTGAACACTTGAAAATTTATTGATCTTTTTTAAAAAATATGAACTTATTTGAAATTTGTAAATATTTTGAAAAACCAATGAATCTTGTTAAATTCCTGGAAATTCTCTAAACCATTTTTAAAAAAATTTGCAACATTTTAAAATTCCTAGAATTCTTTCCTAATCCATGAACATCTTTTGATTTAAGGAACTTCTTTAATGAAAGAAAACAATAGCTAGTTTTTTATAAGGTTGGGGTGGAGCGAGTGGAAAAAAAGGCTAAGCAAGCAACTGTAGCAGGGAGCTGACCTAAACGAGCGAGAGTTTCGTGGGATGAGCAATATGAATGTTATATCAGAAATTCCATGGTTTCAGCGAGAAATAGGAATTCCCAAGGGGTTCACATAGTGAGAGCAACTCTAGCAGACCCCCTAATTCGCATGGGGGCGTTTATGCAGGGTCAAAATCGCCGTGGCAGAACAGAAACTGTATCCAAACCCGTAAAATTTTAAAAACTTGTTTCGCGTGAGAAATTTAAGCAATAGCTCGCCGGAGCTCGCTTGCATAGATAGTTTTTCTTCATATAAGTTCGTACACGGCATGCATATATTACATAGAAGTTCGTCGGAGCTAGGCCGGGCCTACGCTACCGTACCACTACACAAAATTGAGCTCACCGGAGCTCGTGCGGTAGCTGACCAGCGGCAGCGCTCAATCGGAGTCGGAGGAGTCGAGGTCGAGAACTTCGCCTGCTCCGCCTTCATCAGCCGCAGTTCAGCCTCCTTGGACGCGTGCGCCTGCGACGCGGTGACGCCCGTCTAGAGGAAGAGCTACTCGTACTCGAGCTCGCGGTGAATGCCTCTTCCAGTTCCTCATGTTCCCTCGCCG
>NW_021246397.1:0-1341 GCF_002162155.2 Triticum dicoccoides | reverse complement strand
CGCCGCCACGTCGCCGTTCCCCTCTTCGGGCTCCGACCATCATCGCCGTCGAATTCGCCGTCTCCAGCGCGTCCCCGAGCCCGCTAACCATCCCTGCAGCTCCGCAGTGAGCCCCCGAGTCGTTTCCCCCTTCTCCCCTGGTCTCTTTCGACCTCTAGGCCTTAGCCCCGCCTTGGCCGAGAACTCCACGCCGCCGGAGATGTCGCCGTCGTGGCCACAGTCACCGTAGCGCCCAGCCGAGCACACCATCGTGCTCCACACCTCACCAGGAGCGCGTAGCATGCACCAACACCCCCCCTAGCGCCCTGCATCACCTAACCCGCCGTTGGCCGAACTCCGGCCGCCGCTCGCGAGCTCGCCGTCGTCGATACCGGCCACCTCAGGCACGGCCACCACCACCGTTCGACGCGCGGGAGCAAGAGCTCTCCAACGAGCCCAAGCACGGCCTCGCCCGTGCCCTGTAGCGCGATTCCGCATCGCGCAGCCGTCTCGGGCCTCGCCGGCGTCACGTCGCCGGTGGGTTTGACCCACTTTGACCACGGCAGGACCCCCCTGAGTCCCTGACAGGTGGGCCTAGCCCTGTAGCTAATCAGGATTAGCGCTAACCACTGTTAGTTAACCCCCTGACACTGACCAGTGGGCCCCAGCGCCACTAATCCCTAATTAGGATTAAGTTAATCCTGTTAAACCCCCCTGTCACTGACGTGTGGCCCCCACACGTCAGGTTTGACCCCAGCCAGCCGCAGTTGACCACTGACGTCATGCTGACGTCATGCTGGCGCAATATATATATTTCTGGATTTAATTTAAATCAGGAAATTCCAGAATATTATTTAAACTTCAAAAATTCATAACTTTTATTCTGTAACTCCAAATTGGACAAGTTATATATGAAAAATGATCAGAAAAATCCAATCTATCCATCTGTACTTTTTTCATGCATGATCAAACAAGTTAAATTGATGTTTTAAGCAGAATAAGGAAAAGCACTTTAAAAGGCCATGTTTGAGTTTGAAATTTGAATCTTTGATTCAAATTTGTCCAAACCCTTCTGGTTTTAGTTGCATTAGCCCAACACACTCATATTGCCATGTTTCATGCATGCATCATATTGTTGCACATTGTTTGGTGATGGTTGTGTATCGGTGTCCTTTGCGACAGGTTCTGCCTCCGAGGAGTACCGTGATTACCCTAACGAAGAACCGTATCAGTGCATCGAACCATCAGGCAAGCAACCAACCATTTGATCATATCGATACAATCCCATGTTCTCGCTCCTGCTCTCTTTTACTGCATTAAGACAACGCGTTTCAAACTGCTGTGTGCTACGGTAGTTGAACC
>NW_021246396.1:0-1040 GCF_002162155.2 Triticum dicoccoides | reverse complement strand
TGACAGCGTTGGTATCAGAGCTTGACTGCCTGTAGGATTACCAAGCCAAACTGGTCGAAGTTGAGTCTAGAAATTCTTTAGTTATATAAGGGAATTGATTGTGGGATGGAACGTAAGGCTCTTTTTACTCCTTATACCTCATGCCCTTCTGATCTGAGTCATCTTATCTTTCCTGCGGGGATTAAGAACTAGGCTATCTCTTCTTTCTATTAGGATCACGTGTTACTAATCAGTAGACTTATAAGATTGTTGGATTTAAGTCTCAGTTCAGTTCCTACTACTTCCGTATGTTAATTGTTGATCTCGGAACCTTGATATTGTGCTTCTGAGTGGTTATGCCACCATTTTTGTGATTGTCTCAAATATTTTTGAGCAATTATAGCCGTTATGCTGTCCGAGTCATCCCAGGTTTCTAAGTAGTCTGATGCATTTGCAAATCCTTTCTTCCCGTTTCAATGTTCCCATGGGCCAGATTAACCACACTAATTAGTGAGTTGAGGTACTCCGTTACCTTGACATATATGTTGGAGATATTATTATGACCCTAGGTGTCTTAGGGGATCATCTAGTAATTTAGCCATGATTTGTGTTCCCAATGTGATGATTCTGGCCATCATTCTCGAAAGCATCCTGTGATGCTACTTAGTAATAGGTATTCTGTTCCTGGGTTCTTGAACCCGAGATTCACTCTACCTACTTCATGTTGATAGTAATTGCTAGTGCCTTTAGGATATTAGTAACCTTTGCGATAGTCCTTGAAGTCCGTGGTATCTTCTTCTTCCAAATACCATGAACTACTTATGGCAGATGTTTATTGGATCAAAAAAAATCACAATTAGAGTACTCTTGAGGAGTTCTCCATTCATAAATCGTGACTCTGCCAGTTCTACCTTTCTGCATGGGTTATCCGGAAGAAATATGTTGAACTTGGTTCGACATACTAATCTATGCATCCACAACTCAGAAAGTTATATGTTCCTTTGAGTTGTTCTCTTTAGTTGCATTCTGACCCTCGTCTATCAATTGATAGTCAAGAGTAT
>NW_021246395.1:0-696 GCF_002162155.2 Triticum dicoccoides | reverse complement strand
TATATAACAAGTTGGTCACTAGTCATAATCACAACTCCTCATCCTCCTCATTAACTCTAACACATTTAACACATAATAATACATTCTACCTAGGACCTACTCCTCTCATAGGACCTACTCTAACCTCTCTTAGGTAAAATATCATAAAACAAGATAGGCATTGACTCTTCATTAAGGAAACTGAACTCTCCATAATGAAGAACGGAGATCATCCTGTCTCCAAGTCTTGGCCTACGCACAATGTTGCTTCCAAGTATCTCTCTACGATGGTTGAAACATTTTTTCCAATCATTTATTATCATGGCTTCCTCACTTTTAGAAATCCGGTATGGACAGGAGGGATGTGGATACTGCGGCTGACCTGGCCGTGGTGGCCGTAAGCTCATAACATCAAACGCGACCTCTTGGCAACATCAGATGAGGCACACAATCCATCGAGATTTTCTGTTCAAAAACATAGTAATAACTTTGTAGTTAGCAATGTAGTTTAGTTTTAGAAAAATTTATGCAAAAGATGCACGGATATCGTAATAGTAGAAAATCTTACCATGCTATCTCCATTGATGTCACCGTAGCACACCGCATGCACTAGTGGCACATATTGACCATAATTTTGAGAAATTCGATAATAGCTACTGTAATTCTCAAGATCATTACAAAATGCGATAAGACCATCTTTCTCCTTATAAGTTAATT
>NW_021246394.1:0-675 GCF_002162155.2 Triticum dicoccoides | reverse complement strand
GGGGGGGGGTTGTGAGGGGGTGAGGGGGGAGAGGAGCTAAGCACTGGGAAGAAGGTGAGTGGGGAAGAAGAGTGGTGGTGGGGCCCAAAGACCAGCCCCTCCCCACCTTATCCACTACACAGGACCCTACCGCCAGAGGGGCTGGCGGTAGGCTTCAGTACCCTACTGCCAGGCCCCATGGCGGTAGGCCCTTTTCCACGTCAGCACGCGTCGACGACCGTTAGTCGCCGTCAAAGGGCCTACCGCCAGGGTTGATGGCGGTGGGACGTGCAAACCTACTGCCAGCCCCCCTGGCGGTAGGCAAAAGGGTCAGATACCGAAATATTTTCAAACGGGGTCAGATCCTGAATTTGTTACCAAAAAGGGTCAAAACACGAAATTTTGCCACCACTCGATTGTGATGAAAAATAAGACACGATACTTAATTTTTTAGTTTTTTTTATCTTGTTCGCTAAGCGTTTCCTGGTGTGTTTGAGTGGACAATGCTCCGTGCTTGTTCCTCTATTACGAGAGTTGAGACCTCCTACATAATTGAGTAAACTTTGCTGTATTTTAATGCGTTTTCGTTATTGAATTTGTTATTAACCCTGAGGCCAGTAGTGTTTTGTATGGTGTGGCAAGGGCATCTCCAACGCCGACCCTCAAACAACCCGCAAACATCTTGATGTGTTGTGT
>NW_021246393.1:0-1222 GCF_002162155.2 Triticum dicoccoides | reverse complement strand
TTAAAAGACCGTAGACGGAATTAGTCCCGATGGACTAAAGGAATCCGTTACTCGTGGGTAAAGAGTACACCCTCTGCAGAGATTAAACATCTATTCGAATAGCCGTGTCCATGGTTAAGGACTACAGTCTGGGTTGGGTCAAGTGTCGGTCTTACTGTCGGTCTTCGGAGGAGAAACTACTAAACCAGAACATGGATCATGACGTGTGACTTATGACTAACCCTTTATGTTATTTGGAGTATTGAGTATCCCTGAGATGGTTCTACCTCCTGGATATTCACTGTGATTGTTTTCTTATAAGCCCTTTATGTGGTGTCGCTGAGACGCCCGACTGTGACATGCTTTGTTAATTATTTACTCTATAAGCCATTTATGTGGTGTTGCTGAGACGCCCGACTATGTCATGCTTTGTTAATTATTTACTCTATAAGCCCTTTATGTGGTGTCGCTCAGACGCCCGACTGAGGCATGCTCGTTATTTACTATCCTTTCGAGGCGTCGCTTCAGACACCCGATCGGTGCACTTTATTACTACTCTGTTACTACATATTCATGTTGCATATAAATAACCTGCTTGCATGCATCAGGGATTCTACTTTATGACTGACGTTCTGATCATAAAAATATTTTAGAGCATGATTTGTTATATTATACCCGTGTTCATAATGTTTGCGAGTACATTCAAAGTACTCACTGGCTTGTCCCTGGCTATTGTCTTGGCCAGATTTCTTGCTTGGAGAGGAGCGTTGCGATGACGGCCCTGGAACCTAAGAAATGGTGATAACAGCCCCGCGAAGATAGGAGTTAACCTGGTCAGCTGTTCCTGTGGGAAATGGAGTCCCATAGACACTGATGTACCACAAACCGCTTCCGCCACCAACCACTAGCAACCTTATGTTGTACTCATAGGCCAGAATGGTCTTGTACTACATATTATGTATTTTTGCTTGGAGTTTTTGTATCAAGTTGGTCCCTCATCAGCTAACATTAATCCTGGGGCTGGTGAGCACAAAGGCCATTTTCTGGGAAATTAATATCCGGAAAACCGGTCGTGACATGTAGCATGCAAGGGCAACGATGCAGGTTGATGTCTACTACACAACCTTCTTCTTGTAGACATTGTTGGGCCTGCAAGTGCACAGGTTTGTAGGACAGTAGCAAATTTCCCTCAAGTGGATGACCTAAGGTTTATCAATCCGTAGGAGCCGTAGGATGAAGATGG
>NW_021246392.1:0-1000 GCF_002162155.2 Triticum dicoccoides | reverse complement strand
TTTAGAGCTATCCTAGGTTAAATAGGTCATTTTGAAGCTAGCTAAGCATATTAAGTCATTTTGGATGAAAAAAATGCTAAGTATAGGTCATTTTAGACCTATCCTAGGTTAAATAGGTCATTTTGGAGCTAATTAAGCTTATTATGTAATTTTTGAGCTAGCTAAGTATATTGAGTCATTTTGGAGGAAACGATGCTAAGTATAGGTCATTTTGGAGCTACCCTAGGTTACATAGGTCATTTTAGAGCTAAGTAAGGTTATTATGTCATTTTGGAGCTAGCTAAGCATGTGAAGTCATTTAGGAGCTAAAATATGTCATTTCTTAAGCATATTATGTCATTTTTGAGCTAGTTAAGCAGATTAAGTAATTTTGGAGGAAAAGATGCTAAGTATAGGTCATTTTAGAGCTATCCTAGGTTAAATGTGTCATTTTAGAGCTAAGTAAGGTTATTATGTCATTTTCGAGCTAGCTAAGCATGTGAAGCCATTTAGGAGCTAAACTATGTCATTTCTTAAGCATATTATGTCATTTTAGAGCTAGGTAAGCACATTAAGTATTTTTGGAGGAAAAGATGCTAAGTATAGGTCATTTTAGAGCTATCCTAGGTTAAATAGGTCATTTTGAAGCTAGCTAAGCATATTAAGTAATTTTGGAAGAAAAAATGCTAAGTATAGGTGATTTTATAGCTATCCTAGGTTAAATAGGTCATTTTCGAGCTAATTAAGCTTATTATGTAATTTTTGAGCTAGCTAAGCATATTGAGTTATTTTGGAGCAAAAAAATGCTAAGTATAGGTCATTTTAGAGCTATCCTAGGTTAAGTAGGTCATTTTGGAGCTAATTAAGCTTATTATGTCATTTTGGAGCTAACTAAGCATATGAAGTCATTTAGGACCTAAAATATGTCATTTCTTAAGCATATTATATCATTTTAGAGCTAGCTAAGCATATTAAGTCATTTTGGAGGAAAAGATGCTAAGTATAGGTCATTTTAGAGCTA
>NW_021246391.1:0-405 GCF_002162155.2 Triticum dicoccoides | reverse complement strand
TGGATCGAATCTTCCTTGGGTAGTCTGCTTTTCCAAATTATCTGATTACATCTGTTCGTTGTGGCATCTCTCTCGTCATTAGAAGTATCAGGGATATAATGCCCTAGATGCATAAAACCTTTTTTTGTCATGGTGTATATAGCCCTGGTCTCTGGATGTGTTTGTTCTGTATTTAATCATCCAAATATGGTGATCCCACGGTCGGCGTTCCGGGAAGCCCCTATCCAGGCTTGGTCCGTCGTTCGACTCGGTGATTATTATTTTTTTAATTATTTTTCTTGTATGAATGAGTAGATTGCTCACTGTTGCCGCTCTGGAAGCCGATATACAGGCTTAGTCTGTCGTTCAACCATGAGGAGTTTTTTTCTTATCATTGTATATGCATGGGTCAATAAGTTGCTCACT
>NW_021246390.1:0-508 GCF_002162155.2 Triticum dicoccoides | reverse complement strand
AGTATGGAAAGTATTGCATGAAGAATAGTTAGGAAACTAATCAAATGTACCACAGTTTCCAAAATAATCAAGGTGCTCAGGCACCTAGGTGCCCTAGTTATGCTCTTCCTTAGGGTACACCAACCAATTCAGAATGCTCTCACTATACACATAGTAGAAACTTTCACTATTGCAGAAGTCAAATATTTTCGCAGGACCATATTCGTAATCTAAATTTGTGCTTAGCACATTGGATAAACCACCATGCTCTATTATCAAGGAGAATAGGGTTGAACTGAACACAATACAGTAGTAAAATTAAATTTCTGATTTAACAAAAAAGATACTAATTCAAGTCGGCATATCTAAAATTATGCTAATGCACAATCCAATACGAGCGAACTAGGCACATAGTTCATCTATTCTCAGCTCGACGCAACACAATCATTTGTTTTTTTAATATCCCACAAACCCTAAGCATCAGCCCTTCCGAGCAGAATCAAATGTGCGTACGAGCTCTGTCTACCAC
>NW_021246389.1:0-1744 GCF_002162155.2 Triticum dicoccoides | reverse complement strand
GCATCTGGGTACCGTGGAACAAGGGGTTGCCCGGTTGAACGATTTTGCCCTTGGCGACATCGACCAACTCGTTGTTCACGAAGTGGAGGAGAGTGCACGGAACGTCGGCGGCGCCCTGCGAAAACATGTAGGGCGTCAGGGATGCCCAGTCAAAGGCAAGGAGATGAAGTCCTCGGCCGAGAGAGGCTTAATTAGTTACCGTGATGATGGCGTCGAGCTCGGCTAATGTCGAGGCACCGCCAACGGCGGGCGTGCAGTTGACGGAGCGGCCGCTTGCTGAAGAGGTGCCGGCCGGCGTACACCCGGGTGCATTAAGCTCCCGTGCCGGCGTCGGAGACACCAATGCCGCCTCCGCCGGAGGCACCAATGGCCCCGCCATCGCATTATGCGAGTTGCTGGCCGTGAAGCTAGGAATCGGGGGCGGTCCCTGTTGGCCGCCCGCAATCCACGCACTCAACCCCGAGAACAAGGTAGGCACAAGGGCGGTGATCGTCGCTCCGAGTCGTTGTTCCACTTGCTCTTGGACAATCTCCGGAATCCGCGCCACCTGTGCCTTGAGTTCTTGAACCTCTCGCGCCTGGCTTTCTGAGCTGGTCTTTTTCTCCTTCCGCACACTAGCGGTATAGTATGACCCCCATTTTGTCGACAAGCCTTTGCCGGCCACACGACCAGCTGACGTCGGCTTACTGAGCTTATCCTTGTTCTTCATTATATTCAACCCCCTATTTAGAGTGGTGTCCCAAGGGTTGCTCTGAGTCGACCCCGCGCTACTGCTTTCAGTCGCCTGCGGAAGGAATGTGAACCATTTAGAAATTCGGCTTCATTAATTAGAATGCAACCATATGGAGCTAATTACGCGGGGGTGTATTCCTTACCAGAACAAGCTCAAGCTGCCTGGTCTTCGGATCCGTGGTAAGCTCCTTTGTTTTCAGGTCCTTCTTGTACCGGGCCCTGACAAAGTTCCTGGTCTGCTTGTCACCGTATTTATCGAAGAGGGGCGGTAGGCCTTGCTCGGCACGGTCCGCCTCCTCCTTGTCCCATATAGGCTCCGCCACTCTGTAACCGCCGGGACCGAGTGTGTGTTCCCCTATGTTCAGCTCCCGCATTTGTTTCCCCCACTCACTTGATTGGGAGCTTGCGGTGCTCGAGCAATTGATCTTGAAGTCGTTGTAGTCATCTTTGGTGATCGAAGGATTTTTCTCCTTGATCTTCTCATAACTCTCACCTTTCTCGATCATTCTCTTCACATTGCTTTTCCAAGTAGACAGGGCCTTGCTCATCTTCGTGAGGGCAACATTGTTCACTTTATTCCCTTTTTTGTTTGAAGAAAAGAGATCCCTACATACTCATGACAATGAAACTTATCACAGAACATGATCATTAGCAGTTACATTGGACGAACTCTTGCCCCTCTAGGTTCCATCTTTTCGAAAATAGAACAACACAAAATGCACCAACCTGTGGTGACAAGCCAAGGTTCAGAGCAATATATGTTCATGATAATTTCAGCTGTCTATAGAGATGGTTTGGGAATTTCAACTAGGTTGCTATATTTGACCAATTGTCTGACTGCCAACAAACATGAAAAACCAACAACATAGATCCGAGGTGGGGCAAAATGGCAACTGGTGGTGGTGGTGCTGGTGACAAGAAGAAATAGAGATGGGGGCTCACGGGGGATGCGAGGGGGATAGGGGGAGAGGAGGAGGGGGAGCTCACGGGGGCGACGAGGTCCGGGTGGTGG
>NW_021246388.1:0-409 GCF_002162155.2 Triticum dicoccoides | reverse complement strand
CAGGGGTTGGGTACTCCCTTTGCATGTGGGTCGGCATCGTTGATGTCCAGCCCTAACCGAGGTAGTGCTATGGCATGGTGACTCCTCTCTTACATGGTATGTGCCAAGGTGCGAGCATTACGGTAGTGCGCTACTCTAGCAGCGGTGGCGTGTCTCTCTTGGACGCCTAGGCGGCGACCCTAAGCAATCATAGCTATGCCACCGAAAATCAAATTTTATATTATTACTCTATTATTAATGTAAAAATATATAAGAGGTGTGATCATATTCTTTATGAGGAATAATCATCAAAATTTAAAAGCAAATAAAATGTTCGGATTAAAACAACTAAGGAGATCTCCAACGCGGACCCTCATAACGCCCGAATACATCCAGACCGTGCGGTCTGGACGTGTTGTGCCATCCAACA
>NW_021246387.1:0-392 GCF_002162155.2 Triticum dicoccoides | reverse complement strand
GTGTAGGGTATACAATAGATCTGGTACATAGCATGGCATATTTTATAGAACCTATGGCCAAGGCATAGGGAATGACTTTCATTCTCTTTCTATCTTTTGCCGTGGTTGGGCTTTGAGTCTTACTCGGTTTCACACCTTGTAACACAGGCAAGAACTCTTTCTTTGACTGTTCTATTTTGAACTACTTCAAAATCTTGTCAAGGTATGTACCCATTGAAAAACTTATCACGCGTCTTGATCTATCTCTATAGATCTTGATGCTCAATATGTAAGTAGTTTCACCGAGGTCTTTCTTTGAAAAACTCCTTTCAAACATTCCTTTATGCTTTGTAGAATAATTCTACATTATCTCCGATCAACAATATGTCATTCACATATACTTATGAGAAATG
>NW_021246386.1:0-590 GCF_002162155.2 Triticum dicoccoides | reverse complement strand
ACTACCAAATATGAGAAACGTGGTATACCTCCTGCAGTTGTTGCTTGCATGTTGACAGGTGAGTATGCTCCTAAAAAAGGGAAGAAATAGTCCTCTGCAAAACCTGAAAATTGTTTCGACCACAACCAGTTTATACTTTTCATAGGGAAAAAGTTACAATTTTGCTAAAGCACATCTAGATGTGCTCTAAGTATTGCACATCTAAGTCCTATGTCACTGATTTTATGCCAAGATTCGTGCAATCGTTTTCTTTTGCCTTTTTTCCGTTTCTTTTTTATTTGATTGACTTACTTAGATGTGCAATAATTAGAACACATTTAGATGTGCCCTAGACATACCCAAAAAGTTACCCTCATAGTCACAAGATACTGATGGCAAGATTTCACGGTAGAGTCACTAGATTTGGTGGCCAACCATTTAACACGGTCAGGTTCATCACTTAACCTAACAAGATTGATATGTTTGGTTCTTTGTCCGGGACGTCTTTCTTTTGATTTTGACGATTGGAAACCTAGTGGTTCCTATCCCACCTCGTCCCTATCAATGCATGGCTCATCTGCCAAGTAGCAAGATTGAAATGCCGCTCCCAT
>NW_021246385.1:0-1070 GCF_002162155.2 Triticum dicoccoides | reverse complement strand
TATCTAACACTCATGAGGCCAGACATTTCCTTTGTAGTTAACCGTGTTTGTCAGTTTCTTCATGCACCCACGACTGCACATCTTTCAGCAGCAAAGAGGATCTTGAGATACTTGAAGTATACTCACAGTATGGGCCTGTCTATTCGAAAGTCACCCTCCATGCTGATAAGCTGTTTTTCAGATGCAGACTGGGCTGGATGCAGTGATGATCGCCGGTCCACAGGTGGCTTTGCAGTCTTTCTTGGACCTAACCTTGTCTCGTGGAGTTTAAGAAAGCAAGCTACGGTGTCCAGGTCAAGCATGGAGTCTGAGTACAAGGCACTTGCGAATGGAACAGCTGAGGTAATATGGATACAGTCAGTCCTTGGTGAACTTGGGGTCTTCCTCTCTCGACCTCCTGTTCTGTGGTGTGACAATCTAGGAGCCACTTACCTATCTGTGAATCTGGTATTCCATGCCAGAACCAAGCACATAGAAGTGGACTTCCATTTTGTTCGTGAACGAGTTGCAGCCAAGGCACTTGATGTTCGGTTCATATCTTCTAAGGATCAAGTTGC
The DNA here is from genome assembly GCF_002162155.2 of Triticum dicoccoides. NCBI lineage: Eukaryota > Viridiplantae > Streptophyta > Magnoliopsida > Poales > Poaceae > Triticum > Triticum dicoccoides. The sequence continues at coordinate 513 of NW_021246385.1, read as the reverse complement.
GGACATATTCACAAAGCATCTAGCTGAGACGCCATTTGTTTTAAATAGGCACAATCTGAATCTTTGTGTGGGAAGTTCAGATTGAGGGGGAATGTTAAACTGTATAGTTATCAGATATGGCTAGTATCTAGGGATGTAGTTATCTTGTATAACAACCTGTACTTATCCTCTGTAAACCCTAGCGGCAGCCCTAGAGGCGCCCTATATAATGATCACGAGACCATTGTGCTAGGTGTGTCGATCCAATCTATTTTCTCTTTGTTTCACACCTATCAACTTCAAGAAACCTAGAAAAAGGCCAGAATTACGACCGAAAATATCCACTGCAAGACGAGGATCCGTTCATTGATGTACAAGTGCCATGAGGGGAACAAAGAGCATAGCCGGGAAGCCAAGGCATGAGACCGTCGATGCTCCTAATCTATTGTAATATCATACGGAGATGAAAGATATTGCTGGCCGAATCGTCATTTCTTCGGCCCACTCTTTCGTCCTCGCATGTATGATTTATCC
>NW_021246384.1:0-4848 GCF_002162155.2 Triticum dicoccoides | reverse complement strand
CATCCCAAAATAAGCGTCTTAACTTTGTACTAACTTTAATACAAAGTTTCCTAAAAAACTTTAATACAACATTGTATTAAAGTTGAGACACTCATTTTGAGACGGAGGAGTAAGTGGATATGATACTGGAAAATCATATATTTATATTTAGATCACTATTTTAATGATCTAAACGCTCTTATATTTCTTTATGGAATGAGTACATCATAAATCATAAGTATAGGTTGGCACACTCGTAAGATGGATCACAACACCCATTCAGTTTGGTTTACTATTTGTTGCTCAATTGCATAAAATTTGTCCCTTTTTCGGCATTAGTATAAAGAAGGTGTACCTGTTTATATTCTCGTATACACTAGATCAAATCCACATGTTTGATATGCCATATGATTTTTTTTGCTCCGAAAATATGTAATGTGGAGTCTCCAAAACATGTTTTTAAAGATATCGGTTATACCTACAAAAATTTATGTTAGAAAAATTGTATTTTGTAGTCATATTGTAATCCAAGCATTTATTTTTTTTATTTTTCAAATATTTAAAATTTCTTGGCAGTCAAAATAATGAAGGATTGACTCAGTATAAATCTCAAACGGTGAGAGGATTTGTTGGAGTAGATATTACATGGATATAAGTGTGACGTACTTTTTTAGATGGAAATGGTTGCGTTTTTGGTCATGCATCTCGACGAGGTTCAGTACAAAACGAATACAATCTGGTGGGATCTGGACCAAGCCTTACAAAATTTATTTATTTCTTTTTTCATAATATTGGTTGCACCAGAAGAATGCAATGCTAGAAGAACGCTATTACTGAATATAATTTTTTCAAATGTGACTACTTTTCTCAGTTGGAATGGTTACCATTTTATTCATGCATCTCGGTGAGACCTGATTTCAGTACAAAACAAATACAACTGTTGGTATGTGGACCCAAATCTTACAAAGTTTATTTGCACAAACTTCCGTAGCTAAATAATGTGCAACAACATTTGCATATCACCGCACCTATGCCACTCCTCAATCATAGAGCCATAAGCACACATGTTAATCTCCTTGTCATTTAGTTTGCTCGCCACTGACTGGTTTTGAATCTGATTCGATGATCATCTTCGGAACATCCAACTCATGTGTTAGTTGGTAGCGAGTCGGCAGGCTTTCAGCTCGGCCAGCTCGGAGTACATGTCATGGACTTAGGACAAATGGATATCATTTAAAAAAATCCAGAACCCCGATTAACAAAATCGAAGTGTGACCAACTTAGCATGAATGAATATCAACAAAAAATTCTTAGAAAAAATACTTGTGCTGGACTTATCAATAGATATGCATCGGGTTTAAGGACTGCTAGAGGCACGTGGTCAGATACCTCCCATCCTATTTATAATATTGCTAATTATGGACTTACATGCATGCATGTGTTGTCTGGCCATGTATCCATCCAACTGCTTGCACTCGCTGAATAGAAAACTCATGCCTGATTTTTTTATCTTCGGCCACCGCTTCAGATTAGTGTATCCCCTTGCATCCTTGCCGGATGTTTCCAATGACGATAGTCATGGTGGATCTGGAAGTGCAGGACCATGCGCTAAACGTAGAGATATGTATTTATTTCCTATTCATGGAGTCCATCGGCCGGCCACAATCACTCGATGAACTGGGTGAGCCGGACGGCATCAAATAGTAATTTTTTTGGCATGGATACATGACCAATTAGTATAGCCTCCAATGACGTTCGTTTCCAGGTGACTTTGATCCTGGGCCGGCTACGACTGGAGCTTATGTACGTGGGGAGGCAATCACATCAACAACACAAAGAAGCTGGATTGCAAGGATACTGATGAGAGATCTTAGCTGCCGCCGGCTTGCGTGAGGCGGTGATCACATGTTAGGGTACGTAGCCTATGGTATTTTTTCTTTTTTTCCCTATTTTGGAGGCGGAAGGGTATGAGAAAACTTAACCAAGGATATTGGTGGGTAATTTTGGTGAACTCTAGCAACAATATAATTATTTTCAAGATCCATTGGTTGTAACCGTTTAGTTAAAGTAATTAATGGCCGGATGATTTTGATTATTATGGGATTTTTAATTTAATTATCTTTTTTCTGGTTAGCCCGTAAAGTACTTTTTATATATAATAGATGTGCAGATATCTGTGAACATGAGTTTGATGTGGAAGTTGAACTTGGAATGTCGGGCTTGCGCGTGAACTATATACCATGTCCAATGCTTCGTCTATTATTGTTTGGGAAGTAATTGCTGTTATTACATAACCCAAAAAAAATATTTTGTGCCACATCAGTAGATGCATGGACATCACAACAGGCATGCTGACTGGATAAACCTTTGAACCTAGCTATTATGAAGGAAATTTTGTATTGACAACAGTTTTAGATAGCAGGAGACGCCTAGTCTGCTCTGCCTCTGCTAGCTTATTTCTGGCTTCTTCCATCTCTTCTTTGGCTTGGGTGAAGAGAGCATATGATTGCTCTTTTCGCTTCTTCAGTAACTCAGCTACATTCTCATGGGCTGCTACACGCTTTCTTTCAGCCTTTACTAGAGCCACGAGGACATGAACAGTTGACGACTCCACCTGGCTTGTGTGTAATCTAGCATCATATGGGAATTTGCATCTTGTGTCTAATCCAACATCATTAGGGAACTGGCACCTTGTGTGTAATCTAGCCTCATTTTAGAAACATGATCTCAAGGTCGACCATACTTCCCTCCTCGCAGGAACTGCATCCTGACATGAAGTTACTTCTTTATTACATCAATACTCAGAGCAACTCAGATCCATTTAGTAGAAGCCAGATAAACAGAACTCGGAGAATTGAATTCAAAAGTAAAAATATAAAAACAAACTACAAGATGAGAACACCCACTTCCTACATCAAGCCAAAAACGAAAGCATTAGGACTCTTCTTATTACACATCGAAGAACACGAGGCTTAAGAGAAACAGAAATTACAACATATACACATCGAAGAACACGAGGCTAAACGAAAGTAATTGAAAGGGTGTTACTTACCAAAGCTCGTTTTACAGGTTCAGTGCAGCTCCTCTTTAACTTGCCATGCTCCTTGAAGATGTCCCCAATATCCCGTGTTTGGTCTTCGTTGCTCCTCTGCATGTTCACACTCGTGGTTTTAAAATCTCAACATGGCAAGAAAAATATACTACTAGTAATACTTGCGCATCTTGTGGGAAACATTAAAGCGCTCGTCTGCCATGTTAGAGCATCGCCAACAGAATCGCAACGCGCGGCGCTTTAAAAAAGCATTTACAGTGCTGAGATCGAGAAGTAGAGATAGAGACTAGAGACTAGAGAGTAGAGGATAGTTCTCAGCATAGATAGATAAAAAAATAGATAATTGAACTACTCCTCCTCGGTGATGTCCTCCTATGACATCTGACTGTAGGCGTGAAGATACCGATCATCGTCGGATTCCCAGGGCGACGCTGCTCCTAGCCTCATGTTGAATTGAGCGTCTCGTTTTAACCTACGCCTGTCCTCGCGATAGGCGGCTCGCTCCGCCCTCCTCTTATCCCTCTCCGCCCTCCTTTGCGCGTAGAACTCGCGCTCGTTGATGATGTCCTGCGGGAAGCGTTGGCACCACAGCGCCATGGCTTCCTCGTCCATCTCAGCAATGCTGAGACGATGCTCCCGCCTCCGGTTGTCGCGACGATTCTCGTCGGTGATAAGCCGCGGCAGAGGCGCGAGCTCCTGCGCCCGCTCCCGCGTCGGCACGTTGGGGAAGTTCCATGTTCTATGAGGCCACCGGAGGTGCCACGCCGCCGCGCCGTACGCGTGGGCAGCCTCGTTGCCGGTGTCAAATTGCCGAGGCCGAGGCGCATCCAGCGAAACCGGATCTCGGTAGATAAGCCGCCGGAGGGGCGCGCACGGACGCCGCGGTATCCCCGAGTTTCCCGGCGACGCGGCGGCATGGTGACGCGGTGGCGGCGAGGCGAGAAACAGCGGGGAGAGAGCGGTGGTGAGGCACAAAGCAAGGAGAGAGCGGTGGCAAGGCACAGAGCGGTGGGAGGGCATTGGATTTTATAAAGCGCCGAACGCCACGCGCCAAAACTAGCGCACGCCCGACCGCTTTTTCCCCCGCGCACGCGATCCTTTCCCGACGTCTCTGCTATCTCTACTCTCTTCTCTACTGTTATATGTATTTTATATTAAATATTTATCTCTACTTCTCTACTCTCTACTTTTTTTCTCTACTCTTATAAAAACAGAGTTGGTGATGATGGTGTGCCTGCCATCCTGTAATATAGGCCGTCCGATTTATATCTGACAGATAGGAAGGAAACAATGGCAATTTTCCAAAAAGATACCCACACCCCTCTCCAGCTTTGCAAATAAGGCTTTCCCTCGTTCATCCTTTTCTCCCAAAAGATAAACTACTCATTCAAATGCATCTTGATGCGTGCAACGCATGGGCATCTTGCTAGTTCTAAAAAACTTTCCATCATTTGCCACACTACTGGTTACAGATGAAAAACCTACCCAAGCACAGCGCGATACAGGAGCGACGCACAATTACATGCTGATATTCTGTTGGACAATGGAGGCTATAACCAATTACTTTTATGGGAACAATAGCCACCAGGAAATTTGAAGGTAAGTATGAACAAAATTGGAACTGCACATGTACTGCTAGGTGATTCAATACACACATTACCAATCGAGGAGGAGAACGATGGTCGCGGCGGCCTCTGTGAGTCATGGTCGGCAACGGGAGTCAGTTCATTGTCCACGACGGTGGTGCTTCTGCGCTTGGCATCGGCTTCTGAGAAGCAGATCCGAGACCGTGGAAGACGGTGCCGGAGAAGAGGCTC